>NW_015636692.1:255560-304157 GCF_001515625.1 Sinocyclocheilus rhinocerous
CTTTTTTTTTTTTTTTATCTTGCTGGAGTAATTTTCTCAACTGTTACTTTTATATTTCCAATTTCTACAATACATCGAAACTCGCACAACAGTAACGGAGCCCAGCACCACAACTGCCAAAGCCACTACAACCAGCACCACTACAACTACAACCACACCTACCACAACTACAACCACACCTAATACAACAACAACCGCCAACCTTAATACAATAACAACAGCCAACCTTAATACAACAGCAACCACCACAACAGCAACAACAACAACAACCACCACCACCACAACAACTACCGCCAGCCCTACTACAACAACAAAAGCAACAACAACAACAACAACAACAACTCCAACTACGACAACCACCACCACAACAACTACCGCCAGCCCTACTACAACAACAAAAGCAACAACAACAACAACAACTCCAACTACGACAACCACCACCACAACAACAACCACCACCACTACAACAGCAGCACCAGCACGTCCTCTGCCAACTGTAGCCATACAGATTGTCATTATAGAGGTTTTTACTCAAGCACTGAAGGACCCGAAAACTACGGAATTTAAAATCCTAGCCACAAAAGTGGAGACTATGGTATGTTTCAAATGGCAGAACAATACAGTGATACATATGTAGAAGCATTTGCAAAGATACACATACAAATTTAATGATTTTTTTATTTTATTTTAAATAACAGTAAAAATCTAAAGGAAAATTCTAAACTCAGTTTTGCACTTGCCTGAAAGTTTTGGGAGTGACAAAATATGATATTTTTTTTACCAATCTTGTTCAATTGTATAGTACTCTTTAAAAAAAACAAAAAACAAAAAACAAACAAACAACAAAACATGATCTACTTCAATAAAAATGGAATTGTTTCATAAAATATTAGGAAACATTCCTAAAACTGACTTACTGCTTTCACAGTTTGATGAAGTCTATAAAAAAAAGTTTGGGCCTCGTTTCATCAGGACCATCGTGATTGCATTCATGTAAGTAAAAAGTTTGATTCAATACTTTAAATGATTACTTTATTAATTTACACTCCATCATGCTTTAAATGTCAGACAGTTTGTGTAATTTTTCATGACATAAAAACGTCTCGGGTTACTCATGTAACCATGGTTCCCCGAGAGGGAACGAAATGCTGCGCCCCCTATGGGGCACATTGGGGAATGCAGCCTGCATGACCGGTGTCTGAAGCACGTGTAAAACAATGCCAATCTATTGGCCCACCTGGCCCATGACGTCATAGGCGGAATGCACAGAAGTATAAAAGGGCACCTGCTGAATACATCATCCACTGTCTGAAGGAGACGTAGACAGGCAGGCCAAAGGCATGACAAGGGGCGCAGCGTCTCGTTCCCTCTCGGAGAACCGTTCCCCTTTTAGGGAACTCAACGCTGCGCCCCCTAGGGGGCACATTGGGGAACGAAATCCAACCATGCCGTGCCAAGGTGCATGCCTGTCCACCTGGTGGGAGAGCAACATGGAAGCGACAGACATACACAAAGCCTTTCCTCAGAAAGGGGCCATGCCACTGATGCCACGGGCCGCTCACGCCACTTGGCAGAAACGGGGGAACCCGAATAGATCAAGGGGAACATCCCATTCAAGTTAAGAGCACAGCTATCCTCAGATAGCTATGTTATGTGAGCAGAACTAGCCTGGATACACAAAACCACTGACAAGGCTAACTAGAGAGCCTCTAGAGGATCTCAAGAGATGCTACCTAAATCCCAGGTAAAGAGAGTAGCTGCTGAGATAGCTATGTCCCTAAGGTCTTATGAAGGCTTGTGGACCAGAATAACATAACCAAGATAGCCTTCCTACTATCTACTTACTACCCTAGCAGGGGAGATAGCACTGTCTAGGCAAGGGCTCAAAGAAACCGACCGCTATTTTAAAACCCACGCACAGATATCCTCAAATAGCTAGGTACCTGGGAAGGGCTACAAGAAGGGGGACCGACTGAGACTACCCAGACCACAAAGAGTGGGCTGTCTACTTATGACCCAAAGAGGGGAGACAATATTGTCTAGGTAAGGGCTCAAGAGACCGCTACTTAAAACCCTAAGCAGGGGAGAGATCACTGAGCTAGCACATAGCTATCCTCAGATAGCTAAGCTCTAGGAAAGGGGTCCACTCCATGAGAGGGCTCACCGCAACTGCAGTAGAACACAGCTAGCCTCAGCTAGCTGTATTCAAGTAAGCCCGTCCCACCAAAAAAAATGGCTGGAATATAACCACCTTCAGAAGGCTATATAAAGGAGGTCCCCAATCCGTGTCAGTCCCACAGTAGGTTAGCAAAGCACCATGCTATTGACCAAGATCTCACAAGAGGGAGATCCAGACCATCAGTAAATGATTCGCTAAAGAGCGAACACAAACATCATAGTCTGTGATCAAGCCTGATGTAAGTAGTAGCCATAGCACTAGAGGGCTGGACACAGCTATCCTCGAATAGCAGTTCCCTCAGATAAGGCTGAAGATTGCCCAGGCCACGGAAGTGGGCCATCTATTTAAAACCCAGAAGGGGAGACAGCACAGTCCATGTAAGGGGCTCACGGAGACCACAATCTAAAAACCCTTAAAGGGAAGCGGTCTCCGCACTGGAGCACAGCTATCCTCGAATAGCAGATTCCTAAATAAAGGCTTCAGCACTTACTCGAGAACTTGTGCCAAAGGGAACCCAACCTAGTTATTAGAATCTAGGCTAGAACATAGCTGCTCTCAGACCGCCGTATTCCAGAGCAAAAAGGTATTCCCCATAACCACTCTAGGTGCTGAACACCCTGGGAGAGAAAACTCGCAAGCCTCTCACCACAGAATATTTAAATATATTCATGCCCAGCGAGGCTCTCCACACACAATAACATGCATATTAGAGAGGCACGGCCGAGCTGAATATAGCTCCGCCCACGATCTCGCAGGATCAGGGCTGAAACGACTCCGTGCTCACACTTCATCGTCATAACAACCCAACAATATCTGTGGCATCTGACAACCCGATAGAGAGGGAGTGCAGATGCCACAGATCAAAGCGATGACCGCGAGTTGAGATAAACTGTGCCGTGGCAGGAACCGGCCGCGAGACACAAACGCTCTGTTCCATATCCCTCGGGAATAGGAACAAACGCAAGCAGAGCCTAGACATCGTGATTCATCACAATGAGCGTGTAACTCTGAACGTGCGTGCTTCTTCGCCGAGACCAACGTGAAAGCAGAACATGCCCTCGAGTGTTAGAATCCAAACACAGAGGCACACATTTCCTAAGGCGCTGCTCGACTTGAGCGCTATTCACGGGATCCGATAACCCAAAAAGGGCATCTCAACCCCGCGAATCCCGCGATCCAAGTCTTCACTGTGCCTCGGCAACAGCGGAACCCGAACCGTGAGACGCAAATGCTTGTCACTCATCTCTCGAGAAGAGGGACAAACGCAAATGGAGCTTCTCATTGGATAACACTCACAATGAGCGCATTCAGAACCCTCGAGCACTGAACACGCAAGCTCCTGACCAAAACAGATGACAGATAGATCGTGTGCATCCTCAAGTGCCAGAAACCTCTGGAATGGAGGCACACACTCACTGCTCACTTGCCTTGGTCTCTCACACGCACTTCAAACAGATGGCTCCTGAAGACAGCAAAGAGGATGATGTATTCAGCAGGTGCCCTTTTATACTTCCGGGCATCCCGCCTATGACGTCATGGGCCAGATGGGCCAATCGATTGGTGTTGTTTCACACGTGCTTCAGACACCGGTCATGCAGGCTGCATTCCCCTAGAGGGCGCAGCGTTGAGTTCCCCAGAAGGGGAACTTGAATTTATGCATTTGACTATACTCACTACTGTCAACAGCACAAAATATGGTAAGATTTTGTCTCCTTTATACAAGTTAGCCATTTACAGTTATAAGTTAAGTTGCATTTTGACATTTGCATGATGCAGTTTTTTTTTTTTTTTATCTCTTTTCTCTCATCTCTGCACCACAACCCATCAAATATACGGATGTAATTATAAGCTGTAAAACATACCTTTTTCTCTAGTGGTGTTTCCAGAACCCGGGAGGAATTAAATGTACAGGCGGAGGTTGAGTTGGTGTTCAGTGAAGCGTCCACTGAACCGATCCCCAGCAACACTGACATTGTGCAGACTCTAAAAGAAGCAGCTGCTAATTCAACTGCAGGCTTCAACCTCACACTTGATGCCACCGCTATTACTGTCATTAGTAAGCTCATTTAGATATGCCAGATTTCTGAGATCTTACTATGTTAACTTGACTAGAAAAGTTCTACGCAATCTCTGCTCTGTTATCTTTAAAATCAATTCCTTTTTTGTAGAATCAGTAAAGATCATTCCGCTGACAATCCTCACCAACGGAACCTTTGTGGCTGCTCTTTCAAATAAAAGTTCTATTGAATTTCAGAACAGGGCTTCGATGATAAAAGCAGGGGTGAGTGTGACGTGTCTACTTATGAATTTTGGGTAAAATGCTTTTACAAAAGAAAGCCAATTTTGTTGAACAACTCTTGTTTTGCAGCTCGAACCTTTTTTCCTCGCTGATTACCCTAAATCATTCAGCACCATATCCGTAACAGACTTCAGGTATGAATATGCTGGTGCATTCTTGAAAATAGCTACTGATTCAACATAACACTCAGTTTTCATTGATGAATCTTGATTCCAAACTCTCTCCAGTGATGCCAGTGTAAAATTACGGAGCGTGCCCACAATCCGAAACTCCATGGATCTTGTATTTGGAGCGGACGCCGTTCTACCTAATAGCACCCAGATAGTGAACACTGTAGTTCGAGCAACTAGAAACAACACGTTACCCTTCCAGATCTTCACTTCTTCAATCATAATAAATGGAACCGGTGAGTGATGCACTTTAATCTTGCACTGCAGTGAAACATTGTGCACAGATGAGTATTTTTTACTTTGATGAGTACTTTGAGTATTTTTTTTTTTTACTGGAATTGTACAACCCTGTTATATCAATGTAGGGTAGAGTACAGTTGTAACTTGTGTTTTGCTGTCCTATACAATTAGAAAGTTTTGCACAATTTGTGATAATGAAAAAAATCAGTTCCATTTTTGTAGAATCACTGCAGAAAATTCCAGTGACAATCCAGACTAATGTAACTTTTTTCAAATACACGTTTTGTTGAATTTCAGAGCAGGGCATCAGTGATAAAAACCGATATATTAGCACACTAGAATGCCCTAAAAAAACATTAATTTGCAGACCCTAAGTTTTGGTGTGCATTGTGAACAATTTTACTCATTCTGCCCAGTACCTGCTTATAATGCAGGAAATTCAAAAATGTTCTCAATTTCTCGCATTGCAACCATGCACTTTTTTGGTTCCACTTTTGACATTCTACTAACTACAAGTAACTTTGCAACTACATGTCAACTAACCATCATTAATCTGCAACTACATGTCAGCTAACTCGGATTAGTATACTGTTTTGTTAGGGTTAGTAGAGTAAGTTGGGTTGCAAAAGGTGGAATATCCCCAGTAAATTTATGGAAACTTTCCTGGATTTTTAGGAAAATTTTAAGTTTCCGAAAATTTACTGGAAATTGCTATTGACATGTAGTTGCAAAGTTGAACAAAACTGACATGTATTCGACTAACGACTGTTAGTTGACAAGTAGAATGCCTATAGTGGAATGAAGTGTAACCCTCTTATTGTTTAAATACATACAATTCAAAATTTAATGAAATTTGATATTGAATAATGAAATCAAACTGACTTGCATTATTGTATAGGTTATTGCACAACAAAATCAGACAATCTTGTATTTCACAAACAAATTTCAGAAGATGATAAATCAACAATTGGCAATAACAAGCACAGTTTGTTTTATGATCAGACAGGAATAACAATTATTCACAATAACAGAGGAGTACGAAAAAAGGACTTTATATGATTGAAGGAACGTGGACTACAAGCTTGAAATTTTTCATGCAGAGAGAGAATGTTAATGTTAACGTGCACATGAATTTTAAGAGTTCAAATTTGCAGCGTTGCATCTGTACTCTGTCCGTTATACTACTTGAGCTTTAGACAAAATTCCAAAAGGTCAGTGAATGATCATTTCTGTCTGTTTTCATCTTTTTGTGATGCAGAACATTCATCAGGTGAAGTCAGCAGCAGGATCAGTGTGTTGACCGCTTCAGTTCTGGTTGCTGTGTCGCTTCTGGTTCCACGGTTTAACTGAACGTAACCACTCATGCCAATATAACTGATTCACACAGGTCTGAATCTTGCCTTCAGCTCAAGTGAAGGACTCAAATGAAGCTACTGATGCTACTTAATGAGTAGTAATGAAAGTAATATTTTATATAATCCTATTCTGAACACTTCAAACTAGATCTTAGCCATAATGGATTCCATATCGGTTCTGGATCTGCATATTTTGGTACATTTTCTTCCTTCAGAATCCATCATCATGCGCTTTACTATTAACTCCCAGAACTGTTCCATTTAGTAAGGACATTTTAGAACACACGAATACAGTACACAGGTTTTCAATGTCTAAAGTATGCTGAAATGCTATGCTATTACTGATTTCTCAGAAAAGGGATAAAACAAGCAACAGTTAAAAAAAACCCTCTTTATTTCATAAACCATTTCAACTGATTTTCAGTTTTATTAATATGACGACTTTAAAATATACATATTAAAACAGAACCATAACTACTATCATGTGCTGACAGAGGGAAAAGGTTGATTTAAAATGTTTGATCTCTTTAGACGATTCCACTTTATTATTGAAATATCAAATTCTAACGGTTGTCTCATACACACATACTTGTAGCCCTTTTGAAATGCAGCATAGCTTCTCCGAACGTAAGCCATGCATTGGAAAATGTTAAAGGTCTTTTTTATGCTGGCTGACTCTGAACAGTCTGGAAAAGGTTTTGATGAGCGAAAGGATGAAGTGTTTCAATGCTAATGAAACTTGTAAAACAACTCGAAAGAATGACAAATAGCTACAGGACATGACATCAGTCTAGGGGAGAAACTTGGTCTGAAAATATTGCACATTAACACGAAAACCTGTACAAAAACCACCACAACAACAACAAATTTCATGCACTTGTATCATACCAGTATTTTCTAAATTATTTATTCTAGACAAAAATCTATCTAATATTTCCTAAGTTAATTTAATTCTGAACTCAAAGGGATTGTTGATATTGTTCACACTGGATGTGGTAAACAATATGATGGTTACCAAGAGCACAAGTGAGTATATACAAACACTGTTAGATATCAAATTATATGGATAAATACAAGATATGCTTCAATTCTCTATATGTAATATTTATCACTTTTCTGGATAACATTCAATGTTGCATATAAGTGCTAAATAAACTCTGGTGACACAAGTACAATTATAATGGTAACAAGTAAAAGCAATCATTCTCACTTTCAGTCATATTTCTTTCCTCTCTTGTCAGCAGTAAAAAATTGCAGGCGAGTTTCTTATCAGATTATAATACCCGTCTGTCCAGTTCCTGCAGTTTTATCTGAGATTCATTGGTTTTATTTGGAAAGCATGTGATATAAGCACAAAATATTATCGATTGACATTTCACCCAAAAATGTTATGATTATGATTTACTTGCCCACCTGTCATTCCAAACCTGTATGATTTACTTTCTTCTGAAATGTCTCGGTGTTTTTAACCTTCCATAAGTCAATAGGGGTCAATGTTTGTTTGGCCCCTATTTTTGTTCCACAAAGGAAAAAGAAAGAAAGAAGGAAAGAAAGAATGTACAAAATGTTAAATTTTGGTTCAAGTATCCGACACTGGATATAAGATAGAGATATAAGATACATTTTTTATGTTCTCAATAAACAATTAATAGGCATAGGACACACACACACACACACACACACACACACACACACAGAGAAACAATATATATGTTTCTATATAAATGTTTAGATGTCAACATAACTCAAAACATACTTTATCCCAGCTTAGAGGTGAACTCTACTTTTTATCATTTACTCCTACAAATGAAAAAATGAAAAGTACTTTTGACAAATATGACTTATATGATAAATGTCGCAGCAGTGGCATAATAAATGCAAAATCATATACTGCTCACATCATCGAGGCTTTATCCTTGTTATTGCTCATGAACTAAATGAATCATGCCAGAGAAATGGATCACTACAAGTCCAAGATGAATATCCCAACTACAAGAAAGAGCAACTACAAGTAAGGGTGATCCCCTCAGGACGCTTTCAAAACATTGCTCTCAAACTGTTTGATCATGAAAGACAGGAAGGAGCTGGTCACTTGGAGAGACGTTGGGACAAAGGACCCAAACAGCAGTGGAAGTTCAGAGACCCCTGTGATCAGAGGTGGACTTAACCATTAGGCAAAGGTAGGCGACCGCCTTGGGCCCCCAAAAGCCAAGGGCCCCCTAAAATGCTTTTTATATGCGAGATGCGCGTTCAGTGCGGACGCACAAGTGGTTGCTCTGGTGTTTATTACCGCGACAACCGTCTGTGCGTCCGCGTTGAACGTGCTTCTTAGCAAAAGTAGGGCGATGTAGAAAATGGGGACGGAATCCCGGAATCTATTCATAAAAACGGAATTTACTGTGCAACACGGAATGTGACGGAATGAACGGCGCAGACGCGCGTTTCGTTTGCTAGTTTGCTATTTAAGCACCTGCAACGCTTGCGGTTGTCGTCTGTAGTAGCTAAATAGTATTTTTGCCATTTAATATTCACATACACTAGTCCATATCGCGTTTTGATTGAAGTGTACTGAATTGCATTTGATTTATTCATTCAATATTTGACGAATTCCGTGACATTGCTCATTACACAGTAAACATCTGTTGTGTAGCACTTTGAATGTACAAAAATTAAAGGATTTGTTTAATTTTCATTGGAATAAAAAATAGATTAATGTTTTTGCCTTCATTTGATTACCAGAAAAATGAAAATACACAACACAGAATTTCTAAAAAATAAGTAAATAAAATAAAAATTTCATAGGGCCCTATTATTGTATACAAATTAATAAATTAAGTTGTTTTTATGAATTCAATTAATATGTTTTTGATTAAACCATTAAAATGGAATACAGAAAAATTAAAATGGAAAGCACAGAATTTGGGCCCTAAGAATGTAATTTTTGTTAAACTTTTAATAGGCCTAAATTGCTGTTAAACAAGTTTCATGATTTTAATTAATTAGACATGTTTTTTGTTAAAAATGTTATATAATCATCCATAAATGTGTGAAATTGTATAGGGCCCCATTCCTGTATTTTGCCTGGGGCCCCCAAATCACTAAATCCGCCCCTGCCTGTGATGTTTTCTGTTTAATTGCCCATTGCTTTTTTTAATAATCCCATAAACCAGGGTTGCCCAATCCTATTCCTGGAGACATACCTTCCTATATATATATATATATATATATATATAAATCTTTAATTCAGTTTGGTACTTGCAGTTTCTTTGTAAGTAATTATGAAATTTACTAGCAATTGAGTGAAAATGTTTCTATAACAAATTTTGTGGGCATCATACACTTGCTAACTTTGTAAAAGGTTATGGTAAGTGTACCCATTAAAGGTGCCGTATGTAATATTGACAGCTAGCGGTTGAAATGGGTACTGCAGTCCAAATTCAAAATATTGTTTCTCCCAACCCCTCCTCCTCAGATGGGATGCTTCAGCGAGTTGTCAGATTGAGGACACACAATGGGAATGAGCGCAATTGACAATGGAAGTCAACGGGCCTTACACTTTAAATTGATTAATCCTCATTTTATTATGCCTTTGGTCATAGAGTTTTTTTAGATGGATGCCGAGGCTTTTTAGGTCAGGTAGAATCTGTGATCTCTGACCCAATTTGTTTGCTTGCTTCCATGGCTGTGATACACTATTTTCTGCTCTCTGGCAACCCGGGGTGTCGAAATACTATTGGTTAAACTGACAGTGGGCAGAATCTGTCAGGGGTGGTAAAGGAAGAGGAATCAGTTGCAGGGATAACAAGGATTTTATTGAGATTCAAAAACAAACAGGAACGAAGCCACTGTCCGAGAGGGTAAAGAGTCCGGGTCCGGGGAAGAGAAAGTCAGCTCAACAGCAGGTATCTAGGAAAAGGGGGTTTCCAGAGCAAATGGCCGTGAGTAACAGTCCACGAGCAACGAGACAGTCCAGCTCTCCAAATAATTCCAGGGGCCAGAGAATGGTGATGGTGGGAGGGAGAAGGAGAGGAACTCCAGGAGGGAGCAGGGAACGCTGGGCAGCGAAGGGAAGGAGGCAGGAGGCAGACAGAAGGGAGTCCAGCAGCCAGGGCAGAATGGGGGGCTGGAGAGTGCAGAGGGGAAGGGAAAAAACGAAAACAAAACTAAACGGCTGGAGCTAAAACTAGGAATTAGAAAGAACTGGGCTAGATCAAAAGCAAAATAAAAGTAAAGGAAACTAGGCAAGACTAGGCTAGACAAAACAGGAAAAAGGATAACAGTCAACAGCGACAAGAGCCAGGTTAACTCAGCAGAGCAGAGATTTCGATCTGGCACAGGACAGAAAACAAGAGGGGAATATAAGGGCGACTAATGATCAGAAACAGGTGTTACCCCTAACGAGATAAGGTAACGAGAGGGGCGGGGTAACAATAGACAATAGAGCACATGGCAAACATAATCACCTACTGACAGCCATGTGCTCCAAACAGACCAGGACACAACATAAACAAACCCAGATCAGACCGGTGCCTTGACAGTGCCCCCACCTCCATGAGCGACCCCGGACGCTCCAGGAACAGAGGAGGCCTGTCGGCGGTGGAAATCCTCGATCAAGGAGGGGTCCAAGATATCCCAAGATGGCACCCAGCACCTCTCCTCAGGACCATACCCTTCCCAGTCCACAAGGTACTGGTATCCCTTACCACGCCTTCTGGTGTCCAACAACCTCCTAACAGAGAACACAGGGGAACCGTCAATGAGACGCGGGGGGGCGGGGAGCAGACACACCTGGGTTCAAACGGGAAGAAATGACTGGCTTGACACGAGACACGTGAAAGACAGGGTGGACACGAGCAAAGACAGATGGGAGCCTGAGCCGCACTGCCGCCGGACTTACAACTTTAGTAACGCGGTATGGCTCTAAGAACCTGGGTGCCAGCTTGCGTGTTGGCACCTTAAGGGGCAGGTCCTTAGTGGAAAGCCATACCCTCTGCCCACAAACATACTTGGGTGCAGGAGTCCGACGACGATCGGCTGCCACCTTGGCACGTCTCCCCGCCCGAATGAGCGCCTTCCTGGCTCTTTCCCACGTGCGCCTGCACCTCCGGACAAAGGCCTGGGCAGAAGAGACCGCGGCATCAGGTTCCTGTGAAGCAAACAGAGGAGGCTGATAACCAATAGAACTTTGAAAAGGGGATGTACCAGTGGCCGCCACAGGAAGTGTATTATGAGCATACTCTGCCCAGGTGAGCTGCTGGCTCCAGGAGGCGGGATCGTGTGATGCCAGACAGCGGAGCATCCGCTCCAAATCCTGGTTGGCTCGCTCGGACTGCCCATTGGTCTGCGGATGAAATCCCGACGTCAGACTCGCAGAAGCACCGATCAGACGACAGAACTCCTTCCAAAAATGGGAAATGAACTGGGGCCCCCTGTCAGAGACCACGTCCTTGGGAAGACCATGAATCCTGAAGACGTGATCGACTGCCACCAGAACAGTTTCCTTAGCAGAGGGCAATTTGGGTAGGGGAATAAAGTTTGCCGCCTTCGAAAAACGGTCCACAACCGTCAATATCACGGTATTGCTCCTGGAGGAGGGGAGGCCAGTAACAAAGTCCAGGGCAATATGGGACCAGGGGCGGGTGGGGATGGGCAAAGGCCGCAGCAGACCAATGGGAGGCTTGTTAGAAGTCTTGTTCTGGGCGCAAACCGAGCAAGCAGCCACGAACTGTCTGACATCCTGGGGCAGTGAAGGCCACCAAAAACGCTGGCGGGCAGAAGCCAACATTCTCCGCACACCTGGATGGCAGACCAGCCTAGAAGAATGACTCCACTTGAGGACCAAAGGACGCAACGGACCTGGAACAAACAACAGACCAGTTGGGCAACCTCTCGGAACCTCCACCTCCCGCAAGGCCTCCCTGACCCGCCTCTCAATACCCCAGGAAACAGCCGCCACCACGACACCCCGGGATAAAATTAGTTCCGTTCTGCCGGGCTCAGGAGGTGTGAGAAGAATGCACACGGGTGCACCTTCCCATCAAGGGGGGAATCGCTGAGAGAGGACCGCCCCAACCCCGACCTCAGAAGCGTCAACCTCCACAATAAACTGCAGATCAGGGTCTGGAACAGTCAAGACAGGTGCAGACGTGAAACATGATTTAAGTTTCATAAAAGCCCCCTGTGCCTGCTCAGTCCACCTGAAAGGAACACACGTGGAGGTTAGAGCAGTTAAAGGAGCAGCAGTTTGACTATAGTTCCGGATGAAACGCCTATAAAAATTAGCGAATCCCAGAAACCGCTGCAATGCTCTACGAGAGTCGGGGACTGGCCACTCTGAGACGGCCCTTACCTGGGCAGGATCTACCTTAACCCCCTCTGCCGAGATTATCTGTCCCAGGAACGGAACGGAGTCTGCATGGAATGTGCACTTCTCCACCTTGACATACAGTTGGTTCTCAAGTAACCTCTGCAGCACCTGATGGACATGCTGAGTGTGTACCTGCAATGATGAAGAAAAAATCAGAATGTCATCAAGGTACACGAAGACAAATCGATTGATCATGTCTCTAAGCACATCGTTAATCAGGGCCTGGAAGACAGCTGGGGCATTAGTAAGCCCAAAGGGCATCACCCGATATTCAAAGTGCCCAGTAGGGGTGTTAAAAGCTGTCTTCCACTCATCCCCTTCCCTTATCCGAACCAAGTGGTAGGCATTGCGGAGGTCCAACTTAGTGAAGATACATGCTCCCTGCAGCAGCTCGGGGGCAGAGGACATCAATGGCAGGGGGTACCGATTCTTTACAGTGATGTCATTCAGCCCACGATAATCGATGCAGGGGCGCAAGGAACCATCCTTCTTCCCCACAAAGAAGAACCCCGCACCTGCAGGAGAAGAGGAAGAACGGATGAGGCCAGCTGCCAATGACTCCTGGATATACTTATCCATGGCCTCCCTCTCCGGCGCTGAGAGAGAGTAAAGGCGACCACGAGGCGGAGAAGTGCCTGGGAGAAGGTCGATGGCACAGTCATTGGGTCTGTGAGGGGGGAGAGATGCCGCCCGAGACTTGCTAAAGACCCTCCGAAGATCGAGGTACTCCGCAGGAACACCGGTCAGATCCGCAGTCTGCTCCTCCTGAAACAAAGAACAAGAAACACCAGCAGACGAGGCAACACCCAGACAAAATTTGTGACAAAAAGCGCTCCATGCCAACACAGAGTTCTCAGCCCAACTAATGTGGGGGCTGTGTTTCACCAGCCACGGGTTCCCCAGCACAATAGGTGTGCTGGGAGACTCGAGGAGGTAAAACGCTATCTCCTCACTATGGTTACCAGAAACAGTTAAACTTACAGGGGAAGTGACGTGAGTAACTTGGGTGAGAATGGAGCCATTGAGGGCCCGGCAGTGAGTCTCTCCTTGAGAGGGGTGGTAGGAATGCCCCAATGAGCCACCAGGGTAGCATCAATGAAATTACCCTCAGCCCCAGAATCCACCAGGGCTGAGCATGGCCTTGAAAAAGGTCCCCACTTGACAATGGCAGGCAGCTGAGTAAGGAATACAGGGGAATCTGATACAGGGGTGACACTCACCAGTACTTCCCCATCTACTGGTGAGCCCTGGCTTTTAACGGACATGCTGCAGCGAAATGCCCAGATTTTCCACAGTAAAGACAAAGTCGTTGGTTGAGGCGTTGCTGCTTCTCCTCTGCTGCCAGCCAGGTACGCCCCACCTGCATGGGCTCTCCTACAGGAAGTGGCTCAGGGCGAGCAATAGCGGCTTCAGAGACAGAACGAGGAGGGATTTGCCCAGAAGGGTGAGCCATGACCCGTTGACAGCGTAGATTGATTCGCGTCTCGACATGAAGTGCCAGATCCACCAGGTCATAAAATGAAGCCGGAAGGTCGTGGATAGCAATCTCGTCCTGAATCTCCGGGTTGAGCCCCTCTCTAAAAACATCCCAAAAGGCTGCTTCATTCCAACCACAAAGCACAGCCAGTGTCCTGAACTGGAAAAAAAAGTCAGGCGTCGCTGCTTCTCCTCCACTGCCAGCCGGGTACGCCCCACCTGCATGGGCTCTCCTTCAGGAAGTGGCTCAGGGCGAGCAATAGCGGCTTCAGAGACAGAACGAGGAGGGATTTGCCCAGAAGGGTGAGCCATGACCCGTTGACAGCGTAGATTGATTCGCGTCTCGACACGAAGTGCCAGATCCACCAGGTCATCAAATGAAGCCGGAAGGTCGTGGATAGCAATCTCGTCCTGAATCTCCGGGTTGAGCCCCTCTCTAAAAACATCCCAAAAGGCTGCTTCATTCCAACCACAAAGCACAGCCAGTGTCCTGAACTGAATAGAAAAGTCAGTGACTGATGACTCGCCCTGCCTCAGTCTGACCAGCTGACTGGCTGCCTCCTTGCCAGCGACTGAGCAATCAAACACCTTGATCATCTCCCGACAATAACTCAAATGTGGCACAGTACGGCGCTTCTTTCTCCAACACTGTAGTTCCCCACTCTCGGGCCTTCCCAGTGAGTAGGGTGATAACAAATGCGACCTTAGCCGCTTCGGTAGCAAAGGTGGTGGGCTGCAGGGTAAACGTGATAGAAACGGGGGGCTGGAGAGGGCAGAGGGGAAGGGAAAAAACGAAAACAAAACTAAATGGCTGGAGCTAAAACTAGGAACTAGAAAGAACTGGGCTAGATCAAAAGAAAAACCCTAATATCAAAAGTAAAATAAAAGCAAAATAAAAGTAAAGGAAACTAGGCAAGACTAGGCTAGACAAAACAGGAAACAGGATAACAGTCAACAGCGACAAGAGCCAGGTTAACTAAGCAGAGCACAGATTTCGATCTGGCACAGGACATAAAACAAGAGGGGAATATAAGGGCGACTAACGATCAGAAACAGGTGTTACCCCTAACGAGATAAGGTAACGAGAGGGGCGGGGTAACAGTAGACAATAGAGCACATGGCAAACATAATTACCAAATGACAGCCAGACAGACCAGGACACAACATAAACAAACCCAGATCAGACCGGTGCCTTGACAGAATCTCACAGACCAAAACAAAAACAGACATGCTGACACGGAATGCACATTTTCAAAGCAGAATAAATGGCTTTAGTTTTGTTTTTTGGAGAAACAAGTATGTGAACTATGTGTGAAGAATGTTTCCTAAACATCTGCAAATGTATTATGGTGTTTTTATGCTTTAGTACAGTCAAAAAAAAATTACATACAGTATGTATACATACATACAGTTTAGGTGTTTTCAGGGCCGTCCTTAGGGGGGTGCAACTGCTGCGGTCGCACCGGGCCCCGCGCTTGAGGTCTATGTGTGCACGTGCCTGGCCGTAAAGACTGTTGTTAACCTTCATTGTGAATCCTCGAGAGAAAGTGTCCTTTTTTCTGTTTTTTTTTTATTTTTTTTAATAAATGAATATATATATATATATATATATATATGTGCGCGTGTGTGTGTTTCTGTTTGTGCACAGCTTTCCCTGTCAAACAAATAAAAAATCAAAATATCAGGTCGGGTCAGGAAATGTTGAGACCAGACTCAGTCGAGTTCCGATGCCTTTCTCCCTCCGCGTCTCCGCAGCACAGCAGAGTAGCACTGATCGGCACATGCATCACAGACATGCAGAGAGTCGCAGAGGTGAAGCCTTGCCTCCCTTTCCAGTTGTGTTTGTCTTGGTGTGGAGGTGAGTGGTGATGAACAAAAGACTAAGCTACCTGTGCCTCGAATTTACAGCTAATTATCCAAAAGGCAATTATAGTTATTTGTCTTGCTAACATCCATGACTCATGAGAGAGCTACCATGTAAAAGTTTAGCGAAGGCAATAAAGTCTCGTAGGTTAGACCAGTGCGCGTTCTTTCACTGCATGATTCAGTTTATTAAAATGCATTTATGAACAAAAGACTAAGCTACCTGTGCCTCGAATTTACAGCTAATTATCCAAAAGGCAATTATAGTTATTTGTCTTGCTAACATCCATGACTCATGAGAGAGCTACCATGTAAAAGTTTAGCGAAGGCAATAAAGTCTCGTAGGTTAGACCAGTGCGCGTTCTTTCACTGCATGATTCAGTTTATTAAAATTCATTTAGAATGATCACAAAATTCAAGACATGGGGGCAGAAATGTATATATTTATATAATTTCATATAGTTAATCAGTATCACGCGAAGACTGACGTTTTTTTCCACCAAAAAGCAGCATGATTACAAATGTGACATTGATTTTATACAGCAGTTCAATAAACAACAATTTAATATTAAGACACTTACGTTTCAGACACAATATTTACAGTTTTTGTTCTATTTCGCCAACAAATATAATTCCAATTTGCGTCTCTGAGCAACATGACGCTGTTTTGTTCCTGAATGAATAAACCGTTTAAATGATTTGGTGCAGTCGCAATGACTCACTTATTAACAGTGACTTGCTGCCACCTACTGACAGTTTTAAATTCACATTTAAAGTATCTTTTCTTTTTTTTTCTTATAATTTCAAATATAAGTATTCAACGTTTTATGCATTTGTAACTGCAGGTTAAATTAATTCATGTCCTGCATTAAACAGTGTGTAAATGCATCTAAATGCCACTTCTAACGCAGCTTCTGTGTTTTCTCTGCATTGCAAAGATAAACTTTGTCAATACTGATTTAATTTGCTTGGTAACAACCCAAATAACGTATTATTCTAATTGACTGATTCAATTTAAGAATTTGACTGAAAAGATGATGCACACTTTTAGAAAAAATGGTTTTATAAAACGTAAAAATGCCCATAAAAGGTAAAAATCTATTTAACCTTATTGGAAAAGATTCATTTCTATCACTGCTGTGAACTGATCACCACACAGAATATGAAGAATATAAAAAACTTTAGGAGTCAGCGGTCCACGGTAGTCCTTAAGATATCAGCACAATAACACACTCAGCAAAATATCGTCTAATTATCATTATCGATAAAATCCCAGAAAATATTGAGATATTTTTTGACAATATCGCACATACATAATATATTTAACGTTTTGTTTAGAAAAAATATATATATGAGAAGTGCCCTTTAGAGGTCGCTATGGGGAACGGTATACCCACGTTGCCAGGCTGAGGGAAGTGCATGCCAAGCACCAAGGCGAGCACTATGTACCAACTCTACCAAAGCTATGGGAGTTGCCCCATGGATGCCTTCATAGCTGTCAGTGACATTATCCCCTTCGGCCAAAGGCCTGAGCTGCATACCCCAAAAAACTTACCTGTTAAGGGCTGGGCTAGAAAGCCTGAACCCAGGGCAGAGCTCGAAGGCTTGGAATCAGAAACAAAAGAGATTCCTTTAAGGGGATACGGCCAAGCATCTAGGACAATAAATAGACCCTGGCCTGTCACCCAGGGGGCTACTGCCAGCTCTGCATGAGCTTGCCCAAAGGAACTGACTCGATAGGTCCTTGGTAGCAAACACCCTGCTCAGGAAGGTATCACCAAGGATATATAAGTAGAGTGGGGCCCAAGGTGAAAACCGGGGCCTGAGCCAACTCAGAGAAAGGGAACGATGCTGACAGCGCGTAACCCATACCATACAGGATTTTAGAAAAGTGTGCAGAATGCTTAGCGTGCACACTTACCACAACATGAATTCTAGAAACACCATTACTAAGGGGTCACTGAGGCTGTTTCTTAGACAGGCCTAGAAACCCTATGTGACTGTAGCATGCTCAGGGAGCAGTTACTTAATTCAGCGGGAGTCTGCATGCTCAGAGTGCATGTGGATTGAAAATGGCATACCTCATAGAAAAAGAAACCCTCCATATGAGGGGAGCATCGCCAACTCAACCATAATAGTCACAGGACAGGCTTCGGAGCATTATGCTCATACATAACTTGAAGGAGCGTAGCACCCAGCTCTCAAGAGGGGGACACAAACGCTCGATTTGCAGTTTGCTCATAGATAATCCTCTAGCGTGAGGGGAGCACTACAAGCTTAATCATAAGAGCAGCATATCAGGGGGGCAGAAGGTGGCCCAACAACCTGGCATGACTGCCCACCGGAGCTCTATAGAGTAGAGGCCCAACTCTCAAAATAGGAGAGGAACTCAGACGCTCAGTCTGGGAGTGGTGTGCTCAAAGGTAACCCTCTAAGGTGAGGGGAGCACTGCTAAGATCAACCAACAAAGAGAGCAGCCTAACGCGGAGGCAGAGAGAGGCATCCTGACATCCTGAGGCTGCTGCTCAATGGAGCTCCAAGGAGCTTAGGACCCAATGAGAGGAAGTCTCAGATGCTCAATTGGGAGCGGCATGCTCAAAGGCAACCCTCCAAGGTGAGGGGAGCACTGCTAGGCTCAACCAAATAGGGACAACTAATCAGGGAGGCAGCAAGTGGCAAACTACCTGATGTCGCTGTCACGGACCTTAAAGAGCGAAGGGCTCGACCCTTAGCAAAGGGAGAGGAATTCTGAAGAGGTTCAAGAAATGGGCTCCCGGAGTGCAGTATAATGTGGTTATCTGATAAGGACATGATATAAATCATCTGTCCAACAACTGCAGACAGATATTCACACTATGCAATTCCTATATAAACAGAAGGAAAATTTTCCCGTCAGGTCTTTTCCATGTTCTGCCCATCAACCGTGAATCGCGTACAATGGGCAGACGATTCTCACCTCAACCGCAACGCGCAGCATGCATTCAGCTCCCACGGGAGCTAAACACGCAACGCCCACGCACTAGATTACCTCAGAATTCAAACAAGAACGAAAACCGCTGCTGCGAATGCGTCGCTATTCCCGCGAGAAGCGAATGCACTCATGCAAACGCTATCTACACACTTAAGTAAATGGTGAAGTACTCACCTCCCTCTCAGTAGTCCCGCGAATGCATCAAAATGAGCACAAGCCGTCTCATCGTAAGTCGAGCGCGTTCAATTCATGCTTATCCCTCACAAGAAATAAGCAATGAGTGCAGAGCGCATTCAACTCCCTCGAGAGCCAAACGTGCTTGCTCTTCACCACACACACACAGCACGCGAGCCGGGTGAAACTGCAGGTATCAGAGCAAAGCCTCTAGCAAGAGAACATGCACTCCTAGTCATGCTTAGCTTGTCGCTAACATAAACAAACGGTCAGTGAAGACGAAGAAGAGGATGACGCATTCTTCCGGCGCCTTTTATACTGTGGTTGCGCCGGTAATGGCGTCATAGGCTGTCGCCGGCCAATGTTATTAGGCTTGTTTGAGATGAGCAAAATTTGCGCAGAACCGGGCTGCGTTCCAGTCCATTTTTTTTAATGCCCTTCACTCGCAAACTTCCCTCCGTTTGCGAGTGCGTGTCTAAAAGTGGAGTGGAACGCAGCCCAGATCACCGGTGATCACCGCGACATGCATGCCGGTTAGAAAGTGTCCGAGTTACGTCCGACTTGCCGAGTTACACGTCATGCTGATGTGTGCCAAAAAACTCTTGCGACAGCGAGGTGGCTGTGTCGGATTGCGCAGTCGAGCGCAGTTGCTCTCCACCGACTGCGCTGATCAAAAGCATGATGGGAAACGACTGGCAGACGACACAGTTTAATGCTCATTGGTTCAGACAACCGTAATGCTGAGTTCTCTTCTAAAATATATATATATTTTTTTATCTGGTTTCATGTGATTATGTATTTAATTAAATTATGCATGAATATTCCCAAAATGATGTTTTATTAACCAAGTTCGGGAGGAGCACGTTCAGATAATTAACCCGGCCAATTCATCGTCAGCAAATATATCGCCTATCCTATCAGCTCGAGAGAGAACCTCTAGAAATAGCTAAACCGCCTTACCTTCATTCTCTCTGCAGTTTTTCAGCATCCCTCCACCACCCTGACTCCTCACCATCGGCCCGTTCCTACCCCAGTACGGGGGGGGAGCACTCAGGGTCTGGGCTAAGTACCGAGCTCGGAGCCCTCTCCCCAGACAGCACGCCAAATAAGCATAACCTTTACTCTGTTTATTCTATGTAAGTGTGAACTCGTGTACACTATGACAGTGCGATCTCTGTATGAGATATGTGATTGTTGTCATATTTCTATAAAAATCTAAAATGCATGTTTGTATTAAAGTAAAAATGAATGATAAATACGCCTATCGTATGGAATTAAATAGCAAGCACTTTGAGTGTCTTGTTTATCATATTTAGTTTTATATAAAGCCAACAGAACTGAAATCATATCATGTTTATCACCAGCACAGCACATGAGTGTGAATAACGCGCTATCCGCCTTTGATCTCGTAGGTATCTGTTTCACTTCGACAGGTTAGAACTGTCCGTCTTGACTGCACTTATTTCAGTCCTTCATTTCAGGCGAGGCGAGGTTTGCATCTCAAACAAGCCTATTGTCGTGTTTAGATGTATGCTTCAAACACTGGTCACGCCAAAGCCGTTCCCCATAGTAACCTCTAGAGGACGCAGTTCGAAGTTCCCTCAAAAGGGAAATAACTTTATCTGATAAACAGACTGTTTTGTATTGTCCTCCTGCATTATCAGCACACGTTTACAGTGTTTTCCTGTTTAACACTGTAAAACTGCTTTGACACAATCTGTATTGTATGAAGCGCTATATAAATAAAAGTTACTTGACTTGACTTTTTCACATCCTCTAACCTGATAGAATCATATAGTCTGAAGCAAAAATTGTAATCTGTCTATATGTATATATATATATATATATACACAGAAAAAACGTCAGCATTGTTTGTTAAAAGATTCCTTTAAAGATGAACAGAAAATAATGCATGATTTCATCAGAGTTTAGCTTGAGTGAAATCGACCTGAAAATAAACCACTTAGACAATACAACTGATAATGATTAGTTAAGAGATAAGAAAAAGTACAAAAAGAATATTAAAAATATATATAAAAATATATTTAAAATATTTCCTTCTCCTCATCTAGTCCTCAGTATGTCATAAATGAGGAATGCATTGATAAGATCTCAGTCCAGTTTGGTTGAAAACGGAATGTATTAACAATGCACCTCTTAACTGCTTAAGAATGAATTAGCAAAACTTTGGAATGCTGATTTACAGACATGTGAATTAGAAATGGTCTTCCTCCTTCTGTCGAATCAATAGACCTTATGTTAATGACATACGTCGCTGACACATCACATGACTCAAAGAGAGGTAATAAAACAATGAATTTTAGAAATGCATGACTTCATTTACCTTTACCATGGGACTTACAGCTTAACCCATGTATTTGATATTACACTCAACTCCATCATTTCTTGAAGCGATTAGACCAATTGGGTGAGTTTAATTTGCTTTTCTTCTCTATAAACTTTCATTAAAAAAAATCTTATGCCTGTAAATACATAATATTTGACTGAAATAGGAATATTTTCCCAAACAATTAAAGATGGATAAAATGTATTATGAAATAAAAAAATACATTTCAAAATGTGTATAAATAGTATTTTCAATGTAAATATCTATGGAAGCCCATTTACACCACTAAATAAATAAATAAAATTTATCGCAATTATGAGTTTACATCTTGCAATTCTTTTTCCTCAGAATTGTGTGATATAAACTTGCAATTCTGAGATTTCTCTCACAATTCTGACTTCTTTTCTCACAAGTGCAAGTTTATATCTCGCAATCCTAATTTTTTCTCACAATACTGACTTTTTTTTCTCTCTAAATTTTCAACTCGCAAATGCTTGTTATATAGTCAGGATTGCACGATATAAATTCACAATTTAAAAAAAAATAATCAGAATTGAGATTAAAAAAAGTCACAATTACCTTTAAAAAAAATTATTCAGTGGCGGAAATGGGCTTCCATAAATATCAGTCACTGTTAAAGATGTTAATAAATAATAAATAGCTTAAGAATCTGCCATATACTTACATACAGTGTCAATAAACACACACACACACACACACACACACACAATCTGTAGCAATACTAAGACTGTGGCTATACTAGCTATCCTGGAGTTGGAATTTGCATACATAATCTGGGTAACTAAAGTTAAAAAAAGGTAAAAAGACATTTTCAGTGAATGCAATCTCCAGTCACAACATAAAATAGTTGAATTATTTCGTGATAATGGACAAAAGTAGCTGTCATATGTTTCCACACAACTTTATGTAACCACAGTCAGAGTACTGCTGCTTTTTATGATCTACAGTCATCACAGAGGTGATAATTGCTGCCAACTTTTAAGTGCAGGACTAAAATAATGACGCAGAAAGAGATCAACAGCCCAGCAAGACAAATTAATATAATAACAATCAGAGTATATATAATATATAATAAAATATATAATATAATAATGAATATATTAATTTGTCTTACATGGGAAAACTTACATTGAAAATACTTTTTTTCTTATTGCCTGCCTAACAATGAGTGAAAAGAGAGAAGAAAGAGACAGAAAAATTAACATGAATGAATACTAGTCTTACAAGTTAGTCATCTAATTCATTTTTTCTTTAAGACTTATCGTACATTACATAAAAACGTAGATAACTTGAGTTGAATACAAAAAAATAAGTTTCATTACCATTGGATAACTGCTATTTGATCAGACTTGTTCTTAAGACACGGTCTTAACATAAAGGCTAAATTTATGCAACGGGCCCCTGAACATTGGATAAAGCCAGGTTCAAAATTCCTGTTTCTTTGCATTTACATACTGCAGTCAAAGGTTTTTACAGATTTTGTATCTCTTTTTATCACTCCAAAAAATCAGAAAATACTGTCAACATTTTCACCTTGTTTTTAGAAATAAAATCTTAAATAAAGCAGCAAATGATATACAAACAAACCCTCAGTAAAAATCTTCAGAATATAGAGAGGAATAAAACCGCTAAGTTTGGTGTATGTAAGTGCTGCTGAAGTGGAGAAACAAACTCATTTTGAGAAATGGCCTTTAAAGATATGTATTGTAATTAAAATTTACAGATGCAAATAGATAAAGTGCAATAACAAAACCAGGCGAATGGCATTAACAAATTTCTCAGTAAAAACTTTCAAAAAAATAGAAAGGAAATAAACTGCTAAGTGGAGATACTGCTGCTGAAGTGGAGACACAAACTTATTTTCAGAAAACATCCTTTGAAGATATGTACTGTAATTGAAACCTACACACGCAAACAGATGAAGTGAAGTACACTGAAATGTGTACTTTGGGTGTATTTTCTAGTCTGAAAGAAGACTTTATTGAAGCAAAATGGCTCAAAATCTCTTGCCAAAATGTCTTGCCTTAAGTTGAAACCTAAACTCAGCCCATAATTGAAACCATCACTTGACCCAACCAAACAGGTACAAGTTCTATTCTCCAAGGAAGCAGACCCAGACGCAGACACTTTAGGTACAAATTGACTGCAAAAAAAATTTAAATTGTATTTTTATTATTATTCATTATTTAAAACCCCAAACCCAGTGCAAACGCAAAGTTAAACATTAAAATCTGACCCAATCCCAGAATGAAACCCGACAGATTGTGAGGTCTCATTGAACTCTAGACATCTAACAAACCTCATTCAACTCATCAGCTCATTAATCAAATGCTCCATGACCTGAACCGGGTGTGTCAGACAAGGGAGACAGTTGAGGAGTTTCCAAGAGAGAATTGAGAAAGGCTGGGCAAGGCATTTACTGTATACAACAAAACCAAATTATTTAAAATCTGTATTTTGTTCATTTATCTCTCATCTTACGTTATGTTCAAATGTGATCAATTCTTACAGCTATCAAGATGTGGAGAACAGTATTGATGACCACCGTTTTTATGTTAACTGGTGAGTTCATGTCTTTTCACATTTATATTGAGAGTGTCATATTGTTGATCCCTCTGTTTTTTACTCATTCACTTCTGTGCACTTGTTCTATTGTTTGATCATTTTTAACAGCACATACTGCAATCAGAGCTCAGTCAACAACAATGACTGATGTTACAGCAGCTACAGACTCAACAGATGACATCGCAACAGATTCAATTATTCATGTTACAAATGATTCTACAGCAGACACAACTGATGGATTTGCCACAGAAATATCCATGGAATCAATTACAAGCATCACTGGGGAATCTATATCCGGATTAACAGGTGAGTTCACTTCATCATGTTGCACAATAACTTCACAGAAAATAATTTACTGGAAAAAAAAATCACATTGTTTACAGATGAATCAACCAACGGTGACCCGATAGAAATGACAACAATAGAAGAATTTTCAACATCTTTGCTGGATGACCCTACCACTGATACTACAGATCTGTCAACCAACACACCAAAATTTACGGCAGGAACTACAGCATTTGCTGATGAATTACCAATAGATTTCACAGATGACTCAGCCACAAATGTTACAGATGAATCAACAACAGACTTTACAACTGATTCATCAGAGGAAGATTCAACAGAGGAAACTGAATCATCAACTACAGGATTTACTGATCAATCAACAACAACACAACCAAACACAAGAACTATAGCTGAATCCACCTTAGAAGAAATAACTGTAGACTACACAGACAATACTACAGATGATGCACAGGAATTGACAACAGCTTTCACATCAGACATATCTACAAATGATTCATCAGAGAAAGATTCAACAGAGGAAACGGGACTATCAACTGTAGGATTTACTGATCAATCAACTACAACACAACCAACCACAAGAAATATAGCTGAATCCACCTTAGAGGAAATAACTGTAAATGTCACTGATGATACTACTGATGAAGAATTGACAACAGCTTCCACATCAGAGATATCTACAAGTGTCTCAAACAAACCAACACCATTTACAAATGATTCATCAGAGGAAGATTCAACAGAGGAAACTGAACCGCCAACTACAGGAGTTACTGATAAACCAACTACAAGTACAAAACCTCAATCAACCACAAGAATTGCAGCTGGATCCACCTTAGAAGAAATAACTTTAAATGTCACTGATGATACTACTGATGAAGAATTGACAACAGCGTTCACATCAGAAATATCTACAAGTGTCTCAAACAAACCAACACCATTTACAAATGATTCATCAGAGGAAGATTCAACAGAGGAAACTGAACCGCCAACTACAGGAGTTACTGGTCAACCAACTACAAGTACAAAACCTCAATCAACCACAAGAATTACAGCTGGATCCACCTTAGAAGAAATAACTTTAAATGTCACTGATGATACTACTGATGAAGAATTGACAACAGCGTTCACATCAGAAATATCTACAAGTGTCTCAAACAAACCAACACCATTTACAAATGATTCATCAGAGGAAGATTCAACAGAGGAAACTGAACCGCCAACTACAGGAGTTACTGATCAACCAACTACAAGTACAAAACCTCAATCAACCACAAGAATTACAGCTGGATCCACCTTAGAAGAAATAACTTTAAATGTCACTGATGATACTACTGATGAAGAATTGACAACAGCGTTCACATCAGAAATATCTACAAGTGTCTCAAACAAACCAACACCATTTACAAATGATTCATCAGAGGAAGATTCAACAGAGGAAACTGAACCGCCAACTACAGGAGTTGCTGATCAACCAACTACAACACAATCAACCACAAAAACTATAGCTGGATCCACCCTAGAAGAAATAGCTGTAAATGTTACTGATGATACTACTGATGAAGAATTGACAACAGCGTTCACATCAGAAATATCTACAAGTGTCTCAAACAAACCAACACCATTTACAAATGATTCATCAGAGGATGATTCAACAGAGGAAACTGAACCGCCAACTACAGGAGTTGCTGATCAACCAACTACAACACAATCAACCACAAAAACTATAGCTGGATAAAACCGCTAAGTTTGGTGTATGTAAGTGCTGCTGAAGTGGAGAAACAAACTCATTTTGAGAAATGGCCTTTAAAGATATGTATTGTAATTAAAATTTACAGATGCAAATAGATAAAGTGCAATAACAAAACCAGGCGAATGGCATTAACAAATTTCTCAGTAAAAACTTTCAAAAAAATAGAAAGGAAATAAACTGCTAAGTGGAGATACTGCTGCTGAAGTGGAGACACAAACTTATTTTCAGAAAACATCCTTTGAAGATATGTACTGTAATTGAAACCTACACACGCAAACAGATGAAGTGAAGTACACTGAAATGTGTACTTTGGGTGTATTTTCTAGTCTGAAAGAAGACTTTATTGAAGCAAAATGGCTCAAAATCTCTTGCCAAAATGTCTTGCCTTAAGTTGAAACCTAAACTCAGCCCATAATTGAAACCATCACTTGACCCAACCAAACAGGTACAAGTTCTATTCTCCAAGGAAGCAGACCCAGACGCAGACACTTTAGGTACAAATTGACTGCAAAAAAAATTTAAATTGTATTTTTATTATTATTCATTATTTAAAACCCCAAACCCAGTGCAAACGCAAAGTTAAACATTAAAATCTGACCCAATCCCAGAATGAAACCCGACAGATTGTGAGGTCTCATTGAACTCTAGACATCTAACAAACCTCATTCAACTCATCAGCTCATTAATCAAATGCTCCATGACCTGAACCGGGTGTGTCAGACAAGGGAGACAGTTGAGGAGTTTCCAAGAGAGAATTGAGAAAGGCTGGGCAAGGCATTTACTGTATACAACAAAACCAAATTATTTAAAATCTGTATTTTGTTCATTTATCTCTCATCTTACGTTATGTTCAAATGTGATCAATTCTTACAGCTATCAAGATGTGGAGAACAGTATTGATGACCACCGTTTTTATGTTAACTGGTGAGTTCATGTCTTTTCACATTTATATTGAGAGTGTCATATTGTTGATCCCTCTGTTTTTTACTCATTCACTTCTGTGCACTTGTTCTATTGTTTGATCATTTTTAACAGCACATACTGCAATCAGAGCTCAGTCAACAACAATGACTGATGTTACAGCAGCTACAGACTCAACAGATGACATCGCAACAGATTCAATTATTCATGTTACAAATGATTCTACAGCAGACACAACTGATGGATTTGCCACAGAAATATCCATGGAATCAATTACAAGCATCACTGGGGAATCTATATCCGGATTAACAGGTGAGTTCACTTCATCATGTTGCACAATAACTTCACAGAAAATAATTTACTGGAAAAAAAAATCACATTGTTTACAGATGAATCAACCAACGGTGACCCGATAGAAATGACAACAATAGAAGAATTTTCAACATCTTTGCTGGATGACCCTACCACTGATACTACAGATCTGTCAACCAACACACCAAAATTTACGGCAGGAACTACAGCATTTGCTGATGAATTACCAATAGATTTCACAGATGACTCAGCCACAAATGTTACAGATGAATCAACAACAGACTTTACAACTGATTCATCAGAGGAAGATTCAACAGAGGAAACTGAATCATCAACTACAGGATTTACTGATCAATCAACAACAACACAACCAAACACAAGAACTATAGCTGAATCCACCTTAGAAGAAATAACTGTAGACTACACAGACAATACTACAGATGATGCACAGGAATTGACAACAGCTTTCACATCAGACATATCTACAAATGATTCATCAGAGAAAGATTCAACAGAGGAAACGGGACTATCAACTGTAGGATTTACTGATCAATCAACTACAACACAACCAACCACAAGAAATATAGCTGAATCCACCTTAGAGGAAATAACTGTAAATGTCACTGATGATACTACTGATGAAGAATTGACAACAGCTTCCACATCAGAGATATCTACAAGTGTCTCAAACAAACCAACACCATTTACAAATGATTCATCAGAGGAAGATTCAACAGAGGAAACTGAACCGCCAACTACAGGAGTTACTGATAAACCAACTACAAGTACAAAACCTCAATCAACCACAAGAATTGCAGCTGGATCCACCTTAGAAGAAATAACTTTAAATGTCACTGATGATACTACTGATGAAGAATTGACAACAGCGTTCACATCAGAAATATCTACAAGTGTCTCAAACAAACCAACACCATTTACAAATGATTCATCAGAGGAAGATTCAACAGAGGAAACTGAACCGCCAACTACAGGAGTTACTGGTCAACCAACTACAAGTACAAAACCTCAATCAACTACAAGAATTGCAGCTGGATCCAACTTAGAAGAAATAACTTTAAATGTCACTGATGATACTACTGATGAAGAATTGACAACAGCGTTCACATCAGAAATATCTACAAGTGTCTCAAACAAACGAACACCATTTACAAATGATTCGTCAGAAGAAGATTCAACAGAGGAAACTGAACCGCCAACTACAGGAGTTACTGATAAACCAACTACAAGTACAAAACCTCAATCAACCACAAGAATTACAACTGGATCCACCTTAGAAGAAATAACTTTAAATGTCACTGATGATACTACTGATGAAGAATTGACAACAGCGTTCACATCAGAAATATCTACAAGTGTCTCAAACAAACCAGCACCATTTACAAATGATTCGTCAGAGGAAGATTCAACAGAGGAAACTGAACCGCCAACTACAGGAGTTACTGATCAATCAACCACAAGTACAAAACCACAGTCAACCACAAGAATTACAGCTGGATCCACCTCAGAAGAAACAACAATAGACTTTACTGATGTACCAACTACTGAAAAGGCATTGGGATCCACAACAACATTCACACCAGATGTATCTACAAGTGTCACAAACAAATCAACACCATTTATAACAGATTCAACAGAAGAAGTTTTAACAGAGGAAACTCAACTTTCAACTGTAGAATTTACCAATCAATCAACTACAACCTCAACACCTCGGTCAACCACAGGAATTACAGCTGGAACCACCATAAAAGAAACTATTGTCTTCACTGATGTACCAACCACTAAAAAGGCACTGGAATCCACAACATTCACATCAGGAATATCTAAAAGTGTCACATCTGAGGATGATTCAACCGCAGAGACTGAATTGACAACTATAAGAATTACTAATCAATCAACTACACTATTTACACCAGAATCAACCACGGGAGCCCAATCATTTACTAAGATTCCTGATTTATCGACTACTGATTCTACAGGGGAACACACAACAGGAATGATATCACAAGAAATTACAACTAAAGGAATTGCTGGTCAGTCAGCTTCAGCCATCACAACATCTAAATCCACAGCTATAGATACATCAACCATGGATAGTGCAGCAAAATCAACAACAGTGACCACAACACAACCTGAGGTTACCACATCCAGAACTACAGCAATTACAGAAGAATCAGTGACTTCAGTGGATAATACACTGGCTACTACTGAGGGCTCTACCACACTTATAAGTGGAACCACTGTCTCACATGAAAGTCCTCTTTTTTGTAAGTTATCCAAACCCATATTCACGTGTTTCATATGATACATGACATTGCATAATATTATTCAGAGGTTATGCATTTTAAATGTTACATTTCCAGGATTGGGCAGAAGGTAGAAAGGACAATACAGTAATTCTGGTAGCCTTATTATGTATTATGTATTGGCTATGTATTTGCTCTGATTGAAGCTAATATCTATTTGTTCATTGCTTGACAACAGCGCAACGATCTACAGCACAACCACTAACAGTTGTAGTGGAACTCACCACTAAGCCTATACTTGACACAACTGCAACTGAATCTTCAACACCACCCCAGGAGACAAAAAGTATGCCGACTACAGCCTTCACAACAACTATCCAGCATGTCACTACTTCGCAACATACACAAACTACAATCCAACCTATAACAAATGCCCAATCAACAATGACTACATTGCAGATTGAAACAGGAACAGCCCAACCTACTTTCTCAACAACTGCCCAGCTTACACATACAGCTCAAACCGTTACTTCACAATCTACACAAACTGAAATCCAACCTACAACTAATGCCCAATCCACAATTACTACACCACAACTTGCAACAGCTACAACCCAGCCTATATTCTCAACAACTGCCCAGCCTACACATACAGCCCAAGCCATTACTTCACAATCTACACAAACTGAAATCCAATTTACAACTAATGCCCAATCCACAATTACTACACCACAACTTGCAACAGCTACAACCCAGCTTATATTCTCAACAACTGCCCAGCCTGCACATACAGCCCAGACTGTTACTTCACAACCTACACAAGCTGAAATCCAACCTACAACTAATGCCCAATCCACAATTACTACACCACAACTTGCAACAGCTACAACCCAGCTTATATTCTCAACAACTGCCCAGCCTGCACATACAGCCCAGACTGTTACTTCACAACCTACACAAGCTGAAATCCAACCTACAACTAATGCCCAATCCACAATTACTACACCACAACTTGCAACAGCTACAACCCAGCCTATATTCTCAACAACTGCCCAGCCTACACATACAGCCCAGACTGTTACTTCACAAGCTGAAATCCAATCTACAGCTAATGCCCAATCTACAATTACTACACCACAACTTGTAAAAATTACAACCGAGCCTATATTCTCAACAATTGACCAGTCTGTAACTACTTCACAACCTACACAAACTGCAATCCCACCTATAACTACAGCTACATCTCAACCCAACTCAGAAATAATCCAACCTCAGAGTACAAAAACAGTTGCAATCCAGTCTACAATTATAACTCAACCGACATTTACCACAACTGCCAATGGTACCAACAAAGTCCAGACCACAACTACATCCCAACCTATATCAACTAAAATCCAGTCAACCTCAACATCAAACCCTGCAACAGCTACAACAGTTAAACAGTCAACAATTACAACCCAGCAGATTACAACAGCTACAACTGAGACTCAGCTGATGGCAACAATGCAATTGACAACAAATTCACCCCAACCTACCAGTACAATTCAAGCAGCATTTGTATCTGAAAGCAAATCTACAACTACAACCCAACCTATAACTCTTACAATCCCACCCACCACAATTACAACTCAGACTACAGCTGCAACTACATCCCAACTACATCCCAAACCAACTTTTACAAACCAAATAACTACACAACAACTTTCAATCAGTACAACCCAGTTTACATCTGCTGCAACCCAACCTACAACAAATGCAATACTGCATTCAATCCCACCTGTATCCTCTGCTCCAACTGTAACACACCCTTCAAACCAGCCTACAACTTCAACTATACCTGCACCTACAACCCAACCAAAAACAACTGCAACCCACCCTATATCTACAACTACTACCCTAACTACAAGACCAAACCATCTTGCCATCACAACTACAACTACAACCACACCTTTACTTGAAACTATAGTGGAAGTCAGATTTTCCAGCTCAGAAACGTTTGATCCTTTACTGTCTGACAGAAAATCAGATCTCTTTAAGAAACGAGGGGAAAAAGTCAATGAGGAGGTATGTGACAAACATTTGCATACTTAATAGTGTAGGATGTAGTTTTGAACAGCCGAAATTACAAAGTACAGTACAAATGTTAATGTATACTAGAATTTGGATGAAATGTAATGTAACAACAAATGAATCACCATGCTAACTCTTCCCAGTTTGAGTTTTTGCATTTTTACTAAAAGTGTCATATCTTTTAACTTTTTTACAGTTTGAGCCAATCTTTAAAAAAGCATTCCCGGTCTTCTTAAGACTGATAGTGATTAGATTCAGGTGGGTAACAAACATATATAGTGTCCTTAACTTCATCCTAAGCCATACCTTAACTTATGTTGATGAAATCACATCTTTAACAAAGACCTTGTCTTTTCCCTTTCATTCTTGTAGTCCTGGATCAATCATCACAGATATGAATTTGGAATTCAAGAAAGACACTCTTTTGCCGAGTGACAATGAGATCATACGTGCTATCACCAGTGCCAATACTACATTTAATATCACCAGTGCAGAAGGTAAAGCCAGTCAGTTAAAAATAAAACAGCACTGGTTGCACTTAGGGTTGCAAAGGGGTGGAAAATTTCCAAAAATCCCTGGAATATGCCAAAACATCCTGGAAAGTTTCCAAAATTTCTGCAATATTTCCGAAATTTACTGGACATTTTCCACCTTTTTGCAACTCTAGTTGCACTACTTTGGATGATGCGTAATGTGAACCTTTCTCTGAGTGTTTGTTACTCGCAATGTAAATTTGTCCCTTTGTCCCTGATTCATTGTGGTGTTTTACTTTAAAAATTGATTTGTTCACATGAAGACCAACATTGATTTTCCCATTTTATTTTACACCTACAATACAATCTGCAATTCAACCACCACCAACAGTTATGCCAAAAGCTGACCTTTCCACTACTACCAAACATACTACAACCACGACCAAGCCCACTGCAGTCAAAATAACCACACATCAAGCAACAACATTGACAACAAAAACACCAACAACAAAAGCCACAATCACCACGCCAACAACAAAAGCCACAATCACCACTCCAACAACAAAAGCCACAATCACCACGCAAACAACAAAAGCCACAATCACCACGCCAACAACAAAAGCCACAATCACCACTCCAACAACAAAAGCCACAATCACCACGCAAACAACAAAAGCCACAATCACCACGCCAACAACAAAAGCCACAACCACCACGCCAACAACAAAAGCCACAATCACCACGCCAACAACAAAAGCCACAACCACACCAGCCAAAACCACCACCACATCAGCAGTTCCAACACGCCCTCCACCAGTTGTAACCATAGAGTTGGTCATTTTAGTAATATTTATTCCAGACCTTCAAAACACGCAAAGTGTGGCATTTAAGAACCTAGCAGACAAAGTTCAAAGTGAGGTGAGTCTTAAACAACAGACACTTTCTTGGGGATGTAGTAGTATGTGCAAGACATTCTGTTTGTTTTGCATTGTTGCTTGTTTGGTTTTCATCTTTAAATCAAGTTGAATTTAGTATCCCACTTAGTTTCCCATGGTGATCTTTTGAAAATCATTTTTGGCAACTAATTCTTATGTAGAGGAAAGTATAACATGATCATTTAATCCTTGTATGTGACATTTAATGACATTCCCAAAACTCATTCTTCCGTAGTGTGACAAAGTATACAAACTGAAGTATGGAGTTCTTTTCGTCAGGACTATTGTGATTGCTTTCAGGTGGGTTTCTAGTTCATTACTTAATTCAGTTCATCTAGTTTTATTAAGAGAATCTTTAACAACATCTCCTGCATATAGACTTGATACATTTGTAAGAATCCTGAATCTCTGTGACACAAAGGGTCCATCCATCTCAAGGAGTTCAGTGGAGGTTGTTTGACCAATTTTAATTCGTTTTGCGTGATTACCTCAACTTCAACAAATTAGTCCTCTATGATTCTGCTGTTAAAATGTTATTTGAGGTCCCAACTTCCAACTAATCAACTTTGCAATTTTTGGACCACTTGAGATGCACTAACCCCAGTTTTATGGAATATGTAAAAGACTTAATACACGTCTTCCACACTGACAGATGTAATCTGTGAACGTGTGATTCCTTTCAGAGCTGTTGCCAAAACCCGAGCACAATAAAATGTACAGGCAGAGCTTGAATTAGTGTTTAGCCAAACATCCACTGAACCGATCCCCAGCAACACTGACATTGTGGAGACTCTGAAAGAAGCAGCTACAACTCCAAATTCAGGCTTCAACCTCACTCTTGATGCCACCACTATTAATGTCGTTAGTAAGTTGAGATCACAATTGATTTAGAGTTTTCTGATATACCCAATTTCTAAGATTTTACTTTGTTAACATGATTATAATGTTCTGCGCAATTTGTGATACTTTAAAAAATCAATTTCTTTTTGTAGAATCAGTGAAGATAATTCCACTGACAATCCTCACCAATGGAACCTTTGTGGCTGCTCTTTCAAATAAAAGTTCTACTGAATTTCAGAACAGGGCATCGATGATAAAAGCAGGGGTGAGTGTGATGTGTCTACTTATGAATTTTGGGTCAAATGTTTTTACAAAAGAAAGCCAATTTTGTTGAACAACTCTTGTTTTGCAGCTCGAACCTTTTTTCCTCGCTGATTACCCTAAATCATTCAGCACCATATCCGTAACAGACTTCAGGTATGAATATGCTGGTGCATTCTTGAAAATAGCTACTGATTCAACATAACACTCAGTTGCATTGATGAATCTTGATTCCAAACTCTCTCCAGTGATGCCAGTGTAAAATTATGGAGCGTGCCCACAATCCGAAACTCCATGGATCTTGTATTTGGAGCGGACGCCGTTCTACCTAATAGCACCCAGATAGTGAACACTGTAGTTCGAGCAACTAGAAACAACACGTTAACCTTCCAGATCTTCACTTCTTCAATTGTGGTAAATGGTACAGGTGAGTGATGCACTTTGACCTTGCACTACACTCTCTAAAAATAAGGCTTCCAAAAGGGGGGTTTGCAGCAAAGCCTTAGAAGAACCATTTCAGTCAACAGTTCTTAAACGAACCACTTCTTTTCTTAGTGTGAAGAACATTGTAATAATCTGAAGAACCCACTATAAAGAACCTTTTGTGGGATGGAAACCTTTAATGGAGTGTACAGCAAAAAATTGTTTACTCCGATAAGTGTTCATACTTGGATCAATACAATCACGTAAATGTAGATGTGTTTAGACAAAGTTCCACATTGACAGTGGATGATAAATATTAAGTTCTGTCTGTTCTGCTGTGTTTTCTTTTGTGATGCAGAATATTCGTCCGGTGAAGTCAGCAGCAGGATCAGTGTGTTGACCGCTTCAGTTCTGGTTGCTGTGTCGCTTCTGGTTCCACGGTTTAACTGACCGTAACCACTCATGCCAATATAACTGATTCAGACAGGTCTGAATCATCCTTGCCTTCCACGCCTGCTCACATGAAGGACTCGTACATGTAAACGAACTCTAAATGCATCAGTTTTTAGAACTGAATGTGTCTGTTTTTAGCTCTGGTTCTGTATTCAGAACAGGCTAAAACATCTCTAGACATACAAGCACTTTTAGTAATTTATTCTAAAAAATAGACTCATATTGTCATTGGTTTCTTTTCTGATTAACGTAATCTGCAAATCAAGGGGCATTTCATTAAAGTCATTAATGTATTGTTCGTTAATTCTGTATGTGTTGTAATTGGATCAGTAAAACAATTAAGTGGGTACAACTTTACAATCTACAAAAGTATAGTATAAGCTACAACAACCACATTTTCAACTGAATGCTATTGTAATATTGTAATATATATATATATATATGTATATATATATATAAATATGTAATATGGCTCAAAAATATTTTGTATAGTGCACCTTCTTTTTTTTCTTATTATGCAAGCAAAGAATGTGACAATATTTACATGTGCCAAATACAGAATCCCTTGGACAAACAAACATATATACTGATAACCAACATTACAAGTCCATTCTGATAACTCATGTAAATGTATTCATGTGTCTGTGAGCATGTGTGTGTGTGTGCGCGTGTGTGCCTATGTCATTGTATACTGGTATCGGTATCAGGCCCGATACTGAGCTCTTGTACTTGTACTCGTTAAAATGCCCCGATACCAAACGCCGATACCACACAGCATGTGATAAGTATATGTTCAAAAACATTTTTTTTTTTGTGCTTTTCCCTTCTATTTTCATCTAAGTTACGTATAAATTACATATAAATGCTATATGTAATAAAATATAAAATATATAGAATATACAGTATATAAAAGTTTGGGGTCAATAAGATAAAAAGTGCTAGTAAAGACATTTTTAATGTTACAAAAGATTTCTATTTCAAATAAATGCTGTTCTTTTGAACTTTCTATTCATTAAAGAGTCCTGAAAAATAAAATGTATCACAAAAATATGAAGCAGCACAATGGTTCAACATTGATAATAGTCAGAAATGTTCCTTCAATAGCGAATCAGTATATTAGAATGATTTCTGAAGGATCATGTGACACTGAAGACTGGAGTAAAAATTCAGCTTTGATCACAACAATAAATTACATTTTAACATATATTGACGTAGAGAACAGTTATTTTAAATTGTAATATTATTTAACATTTTACTGTATTTTTGATCAAATAAATGCAGCCTTGGTGAGCATTAAGAGACTTTGTTCAAAAACATTAAAAAAATCTTACCAACCACAAACATTTAAACTGTAGAGAAAACACACACTTATCTCTCTATATATAAATAAAGGATAGAGATGATATATAAAAATATATAGAAATATAGAATAAAGATTAATTTGTACATTTCCATCAGGAAAAATTCTGAAAATGTAAATATATTAAATAAAAATTAAAAAAATTATTTGGAAAAATATATAGTTTTCTATTTTTAATGTTCAAATAAAAAATTTCAATTAAAATAAAATGTATATATATATATATATATATATATAAATATGTAATATATAACCATCTCTGTTATATCTAAGATAATCTCTGGTAAAACTATTGAAATGTATTACATTTGTTAATTTATTTGCTGATCTATAAAAAATAGGGGTGTAACGGTTCAAATTACTCAAGGTTCGGTTTGTATCACGGTTTTTTAGGTACAGAAATTGAATAAAGTAATGAATGTAAAATAACATTGCATATTTGACTACATAAATTGACGATTAATCCTTATTAAAGATACTAAAGCTATTCAGTCAAAAGCAGTGAGTGATTTCCTTGTCTTTTGTTGTTTGATTAGGCTAACATTAAAAACACAGACAGCAGGAATATAGCGGCTGTCATTTTAAGACAATGTACGGATCCAGTACACTGATACTGTATGTTTAACCGACTATGTCTGCTAGTATACTCACCAAGACGGGCATGTTGACATAATTTTTGTGTGAATTTGTCCATTCACGCACAAGTCTTGAAAGAGAACTCAATATTTGCGCGTGTTCTGAGACGCACGCGGGTTTTGATGCTTCGGATGAGCGCGCACACAAATCCTCTCTTCTCATTCGCGTCTTCTGGCTCTTGAATGTTTAAACTGGCAAGGCTTAAATGTTTTATGTGTTGTTATTTTTTAACAGGCCATATTACAGATGCGTTGTGAGATTTAAGTTGAGCCGCAGTGCAAGTGCGTGCCGAACCGTGGCTGGAGAACGGCACAGTTCAATGTTTTACCGAGAACTGTTACACCCCTAATAAAAAATTATCAGTACCAAAAATGTCACCTTCTCAGGTTTCTTTTCAGTTCTCAGTTTCCATTTTGCTTTCTCAGCTGTCATATCTACTATCAGATTCTACATCTCCTGCCACAACCCTGTCTGTCCAGTTTCTGCTTAGTTCCTCATTGATTCATTAGATTTTTGAGATATTGAAAACAAAAACTTCAGTGTGTGGGTTTGATTCTATCACGATTCTTTGTCATGTTGGTTTTTCTATTTCGCAAGCTGTTTGAGCATTACAGCCAAACCAATTTCCCTATTATAAAGACAAAGCCTTTCAAGGTAACAAAATATTAAAAAGTATGGCGGATATTTAGGCCAAAGTGGGTGAAGATAAAAATATTTGTCATTATTTTACCTTTGTTATTAAAAAATGAGAACAAAGATACACATTACAAATACACATAATATACAAATATAGCCTACTGTCCCTTTAAGACCTGCACGCATCTAATATACAGGCACGCATCCGTTTCTCTTAGTCGTTTACTTTCATTTTAGACATAACCAACTGAGTCTATACATAAACCTTGTGTGTTTTGACAGTATTAGCACAAAACAGTAATAGTTATAATAGTAATAGTTCAGTAATCAGGCACTGTTTGACGGGCGTTTTCGTTTTCGTGCGCGCGCTTTGGGTGTGCTCAGAAAAAGCGCTCATCAGAACAGCACACGAATGAAACGTTTAACAAGGCTTTAAAGCAGATGCAAAAAAATTTACTTTATTATTGTGAATAATATTAGGTTAATTTAGAAATATGTTTGTTAAATTCAAGATGTTGTTTTTTTTAAAGTAACGACCAAGCGGGCAGCGGCGGACTGAGTTGAGCATATTTTTGATAAATTTAGCCTTCTCAAATCAACATGACTTGCCTAAAATAAAATCTATAGACATAAAACACTTCATGCAATTCACAATATTAATTAAAACACTTAATCTAGATAAATGTGTGCTGTTAGACGCATATCCAGTCGTTTGTGCGGAGAGTGGAAGCTGAAGCGCGCTCTGCAGGACATGGAGGCGGCAGCGCGATCACTTGCATTTTTTTCTTAAGAGTGGAAACTTAACATACGCCGTCACTTTTGCTCATAAAGTTAAGAGTAATACATCATTCGGAATTGTAAAGGGTCTACTTTTATTTCTGTGCACTCACAATATCATCAAAAACCTGTGCTTTTGTAAAATAAAGAAAACAAACAGGATGCGCTTTCTGTCGTCTTGGTCTAAATAAGATTAACGTCATAATATTTTAAGAATAAAGTCTAAATTACGATAATAAAATCATGTTATATGCGTGAAGTTAATGTGAAAATTCCACCTATACTCCGTCAAAAATAAAATAAATAAATAAAAAGTCTGTGGCATTGAAGTGGGAATTATTCAATTTCCCGGTCAAACTCCACATATGAGACAACTGAATCGATATTTTTCTCAATATCGCACACCCATAATATATTTAACATTTTTATTTTTAGAAAAAATAAATAAATATGAGAAGTACTAGTTTAACAAAAAGATTTAAAAAGTGAGTCTACCTCAAACAAAACTGTGAGAGAGTAGGAAGAATGTCTATTTATGGATAATACAATTACCAAACAAAATAAAGAAATTGGAGATATATATTTCTCCATGTATTCGACATGCCTGTTAGATCCTGTACCCACTAAATTACTGAAAGAGTTGTTACCTGTAGCAGAAGAACCGCTTCTCAATATTATTAACTCGTCGTTGTCTTTAGGTCACGTCCCAAAACCATTCAAGCTGGAGACTTACTGGAGGTGACAGTAGTAACAAATAATAAAGACTGCAAAGACAGGAGGTTTAACTATATTGGAGTATGCATTAGATCAAAACAACTCAAAAACTTAATTTGCATTAACGTGCACATCCCAATTTCCCACTAATACAGATTTCTAAATCTTTCCAAAATAATCTTGTGTAGATACAGTGATAAAACAAATGCAACATGGTATTTAAATCTCTGGATAAATCCCTTTCGGAAGACACTTATTTTACTTTGTTTTTGATAGGCTTGGGCTATTTTTCCAAGCTTTGTTCCAATCTGAGACCGGAAATCCCTGTGCAGGAACGTTTAGAAGAAATCATACATTGATTTAAAAATATATATTGCGAGGCCCACAAAGTATTACATGCATGCATTATTAAATGTGACTACTAGCGTCACGGCTTTAGACCAATCAGAGGGGTCGCTGAGCGTCACGTGACCCGATCCGGACGTGACCCCGAGTGAGTGAAACGCCGCGCGGTGTCCGGTGAGCGGAGCGCGGATGTCCTGCGTTCGCTGTTGAACGAGCGCCTCGAACCCGCGAACTTCACAAACCGGGGTCCGTTCGAGTTCAGCGGCTGTCGGTTAGAGCTCTCGTCTACAGGTAAGCGCGCCATTAAACCGCTCGTTTCCCTGACGACAGCAGCGGTTGCCGAGGAGACCGCGTCTTGTTTACATTAGAATGAGCTTTATCAGAATCAGAATGAGCTTTATTCTGCGAAGAATAAACAGAAAAACATCAACATATGAACACTTTCACATATACTGAGGTGTTTAACACGCGTAATGAGTTTCCAGTGAATACTACCGACTCTCTTTCAGCGTCTGAGACACAAAACATGATGCTTTTTAAAAACCCGGCCGGTTAGCATCACAGCTAATGCTAACAGTAACTGTTGTTGTGTTTATCTGCGAGCTAACGTGGTGTTCTGATTGTTTTTCTGTTGTTTTTACTCCGGTTTAGCGCTTTTAAACATACACTGTTGTTTATCTAACGTTATGACACACCAGAGATACTTTTCAAGCAAAATGGCACAACTATCTCACTAGTTAGCTAGTGCACTCATTACAGAGACAGTTCTAGGGTGTTTCAGAATGAAAATCTCATTCATTCCTTAAATCAGAATCCAACATAAGCCTTTATATTTCCAGTGTATGATTATTAAGATAACACTAAACACCGAGGTTGTTTAATAACCCTGTGAGCTGACATTATTATGTAAATACATAAATGTTTATTATGTTGGGCCATTCGGTGTCAAATCAACCACATTTCATAAACTTCCTCAGCTAAGATTTTTGACTTTGTTCATATTTATTGTGAAGTAAGACGAACACAAAACATGAGAGTGGTAGCTCTGTTAGTAACATCTGTTGACTTTGTTGCATTATATGCCAGTGGTGACCATTTGAAGATGGGAAAAAGCTCTTTGTGTGTGTGTGTGTGTGTGTTTTCCCCAAAGTTTGCATGTCAGTAACTCAAGAAGTATTCAAAATATCTTAATATTCTTTTAGATGCTGGTTCTTATCAAAATGTTCTTTTATTATCTTAATGTTTAAGGCCCTATATGGTCCATTTCCAGAGATATCAGGATCTCAGTGCAGCTCCATCTGCAAATTGTTTAATTTGACCCATTTTTAATGGTCTAAACCAAATGTTGGTCACCTTTCATGCAGCTAATACTTATTTATTTTAAAGACAAATCTCTGAAGATCAAATAATTTTGAAAATAGAAATGTATCTTGTTTCCCTCTATCAAAACCGTTGCATAGATCATGCCTGTCAAAGTGACAAAAATATTATTTCCAAAGTTTGCCTGTCGGTGACTAAAGAAGTGTTAAAGAGATCTCAACATCTATTTAGATTCTAGTTCTTAACAAGCTTTTCTTTTAGTATCTTAATTGTTAAGGCCCTATGTGGTTCATTTCCAGAGATATGGGGATCTTATGGCGCTTTTCCACTGCATGGTACGGCACGGTACGGTTCACTTTTGGGGGGTTTTCCACTGGGTACAGTACCTGGTACCTGGTACTTTTTTTAGTACCACCTCGGTTGTCGTACCACACAGTGGAAAAGCGCCATTAGTGTGCCTCCATGTGCAAATTGTTGGGTTTAACCCATTTTCAATGATCAAAAACCAAATATAGGTCACTTTACATACAACTGATAAAAGAGGAATCTCTGAACATCAAATAATCTTGAAGCTAGTATATATATATATATATATATATATATATATATTGAAAAATTGACCCTTATGACTGGTTTTGTGCTCCAGGGTCACATGTTGAATATTGCCCAGAAATGGTGTGCGGTTAGGCAGCTCTCTAGGGTTCTCGACTGGAACAGAAGTGGTTCGGTCCCATCATGTCTTTGCCATTGGCGTCAGTCATGTGACAGTATATCTAGAGCACTCAGTAGTCGACTCTATGAATGTCTGTGCCACGGTTCAAGTGTTTGCTCTCGAAAATCCAGAGAAATTGAAGCAAACATGTCTATGGCAAGAAGGAATTCATGCACTCCACAGGTGAGTGAGCAAAATTATGGAAATACACTTAGGGTTGATGGCTACAGTATTGCATAAATTTGACAGCTTTGTCAGCTTTCACCTTTTTAATTTCTCCTTTGTTCACTGGTTATTTATTCATCGTGATTAAAATGTCGTAAAATATTGAGCTTTATTAAATGCAGCTCACCGTAAGATGAAGAAGATGTGTGTTGATCGCAGTCGCTGTCGTTTCTTCATGTGTGGCTTTGAGCTGCTGTTATTCTCTGGAAAGCTGAAGACATTTAATCAGGTGTAAAACACTGTGGTCCAGTAGAGGTGAAGCTCATCTCCTCGGCTCTTCTGTTGTCCCGTGGCGTAGCTGTTGATTGCTCAGCAGGTTTGCAGGACTGGTCGTGTGTTTTTGAGGCATGTGATGTTGAGCCCTGGGATTGTGGTGAGTGTCACTCGTCGTTCTCTATAACAGAGATCCGTTTGTTTGGAAAAGCACATGACTGTTCCCGCAGCCTAATCCTGCTCCGCACGGAATATCAGACAGAAGCGAATGGATGTTTGTTTAGCAGATTACAGAATAACGTACGGCTACTGATCTGAGACCTTAAACCTAGGCCTGTCACGATAACAACCTTTTGTTGTGCGATATATTGCCCCAGAAGTAATTGAGATAAGCGATATTATTGTCATTTTAAAGACCATTTTATGCCACTGAATATATATTCATAATGTAACAGCATAATAATGCAAGAAGGCCTACACACTTCCAAATGACAACAAACTTTACATTTTTAAGAATATTTAGATCATGGAAATTAAGTATCAAAATATCAGATACCTTAAAAAACCTGAATAAATAGTAAATAAACATTTTCTAACAAAAAGTGCAAAGTAACAAATTAGAAAAAAAGACTTGTATGGAGATTTTTCCATCTACAGATTTTCTCTGTAAATTAAGGGTGCACACTATTGCTGAGAAACACAAGCACTACTCAGCAGTCAGATGTGCGTATGCACAAAGGCACAGGGGCCGGTTGCATGAAAACCCTTAAGATAAGAAAACCCTTAATTATAAGGTTAAGGGTACTCTTAGTGAAACATGGGTTGCAAGAAAAAAACCTAAGGGTTTACTTAGGGGAAGTTAAGGCTGTCACTTAAGTATTTCCCTTAATTGCTTAAGTGTTTCCTTAAGTTCTGTTATGCGTTGCTACAAAGTCCTTAGTAACCGTTTCACCTTAAAAAAAATAAGGGACCAAAATAGCTCCCTTAAGTCATCTTCTACTCAAGCACGATGGCTGATTTCATGGTCATTGAAGAGGAGCTAGTACCTAGGCGCATTTTTAATGATCGAAATAATCCACTGGAGACTATGAATGATGCGCAGTTATTGAGGGAATATAGGTTTGAGCGTCAAGTCAATCCTTCGTCTCACCGCAACCTTGAGCACCAAACCCGACGAAGTCGTGCACTCCCAGCACTGCTTCAAGTTTTGATTGCGTTGAGGTTTTTTGCTTGTGGTACTTTTCAGTCTGTCATTGGCGACGTCTTCAGAGTACACAAATCCACTGTCTGCAGAGCTGTCCATCGAGTGTGTCGCCGAATTGACACATGTCAAATTTCCTTCCAGAGACGAGCAGGACGTATTAGTGGGGCGTTTTTTTGCAGTTGCTGGTTTCCCCACGCGTTTGCGGAGTGATAGATGGAACACGTGTGCGAATTCAAGCCCCCCACCAATATGAAGATCGATTTGTCAACCGCAAAAACTTCCATTCTATAAATGTACAGCTGATATGTGACCCAGACAGCAAAATAACAAATGTTACTGCTGAGTGGCCGCGTGCTGTCTCAAAGTAACATGTATCGGAGTTTTGAGGATGGAACACACAGGGGCTCACTTTTGGGGGACAGCGGCTATCCTTGTCGTTCATGGCTGATGACATCTTTTAGAAATCCAGTAGACGCTGCACAGGTACAATTCATTTAAATAACCTATTTGAGCTATTTAGATAAATCAATAACATTTATGCAATTTTGTATAACTTGTATAACTTCAAAAAAAAAAAAGTTTAATTTATTTTGACGTGTTAGTAATGTAACTTATTGGCCATATGGTCTTTCGTTTGTCACATTGCAGGAACGATGCAACACTGCTCTAACAAAAACTAGAGTAATCATTGAAAGGACGATTGGCCAGCTTAAAAGGAGATTTCACGGAGAGCTACGTCTGGAACCAACAAAAGCAGGGAGATCATCATTGCATGTGTCGTCCTGTTTAACATATCAAAAGACTTTGGTGTGCTCATGGATGAACATGCTGACCCTGAAGAAGCAGTGCAGCCAAATCAAGATGCGGAGGATGCTACGATGAGGGACACGCCACCCGAGACATGCTTACATTGTTTTCCTAAAGTGGGCTGAATATGTTCTACAATAAACTGTATATACATTTCCAGATTAGATGCTGTATAAATAAGTTAATAATAAAACGAAGTAAATGTAAACAGACGTCAAAATATGAAACAACATTTTTATTTATAGATTAAAAACAGACATTGAAACATTTACAATAAGCGATTCACACTGGATTATAATATAGAGAAAATTCATATTTATGTAGGCTAGTATGTATGTATTTCTGTATATTACGAATCATTTGAATAAATATCCTAAAAGATTAAGATTTGTGTTATGGTTCACGTATTGGCTGTAAAGCTATTAATCTCTCTTGAGCAAGTTTGCTAATTTTGTGTTGGAGTATTATGTTCTGCATATTCAAGTTTCCATTTCCAGTTTAGACATCTCCAACTCTGCTTTCCTCTTCTGCAGCAAAATAACTTCTCGTTGAAGTTCAGCAAGCCCTGATGTAACTCTTCCCAATCCCTTCTCCTCGGATGAATGTCTGAAAAAAAACAACTTTTTATTTAACCTAATATCAACGAATTATGAAACATTGTTTGTTTTTACTCTTTTATTTGTTACCGAATGCAACACAGATGTCACTAATAACCTATAGCTGTCGCTAACCTCGCGGCTGGATGGCTAGTTGTGGGGCTAGTCGCTCCTGGAACATTTTCCCAGTTTGGGGTGGTAAAAGAAAAATATATTATTATTATTATGATACACCTACCCAACTCTGTGTACTACGAAATAGACCATCTTTGAAAGCAAAAGATATTTAATAAAATGCATTAGCGTCATCTGTGTTATTTTACCTGCTTCCCAAACTGCTTTGAGGAACGCCAGCAATACCGACTAGAGTTGGAGAATGCTTCCCTGGTATGTCTTGTACCAGTTTCGCTGTCTCGGACAGGTCCTGTGGTGGCGGCGCTCCTCCTGCAGCAACATTTGTTGAACCGTATTACACCAAGCGCGCTACTTTTTGACACAATATATCCAGTCACATATCAATTTAAATGTAACTCGTAACTCGCCGGTTTTTCCAGATTCTTTTTTATAGTTGTTGATTTCTTTTCTTGAGCTCACTCACAACTACGTTTTCATACTTTTTCATGACTTCTTCTACTGTGCGCTTGACAGCAAGGTTTCTTGAATTGATTTTGTCCGTTATCTCCTGCCAGGCTTTTGTCTTGTGTAAATGAGTGACGGATGGGTTATATCGACTATATCACGTTCAGGGTGTTTTTTCTTTTAGCGTATTCTTCTAAAAGAATGGCCTTTTCATCCTCAGTCCGGTTGGGTTTACGTTTTTTGCTTTCTGTAATGTTATTACTCTCCATAACTCATAAGGTTAGGTTTGCGGTCCGTTATGTTTATAGTGTGAGGTGGAAGAGTAACTATGGCAGCCGCAGCTCGCATTGCCATGCGCTGGCAGAAACTACCGTGAAATGCTTAGTATAAACACTTAGGTAAGGGTGACGGTTAAGACGTTTGTTGCAACACTCTTAAAGGATATCCCTTGCCTCAGGGATTTTTTCCCCTTCAGGGATACCCTTACTTAAGGGTTTTCATGCAACCGGGCCCAGATCCCTAAACAAGGCCATATCTGCAGATTAAACTTTGTTTGTAGAAGCATTTTTTTAAAATTTGAACTAGCACCTCATGACTACACCACGATATGTACGAGAAGCTGCAAAAGACACAGGCGCAAGTGGAATGTAAAAAAACATGGTGACATTAATTTTTAAGTAAATATAATGGGCGATATATTGCGTCACCAAAAATAATTGAGGTCATGTGCATATATTGCTCTAAGTCGATATATTGATTATTGCGACAGGCCTACTTAAACCGACCCAAACCTGATATCATCAGCCAAAGTCTAAGGCTGTAAATATGAAATATTAAAAGACAAATCCAATAATAATAAGAAAACCCTGAAATAACTGTAATTTTTGAGATACTGTTATAGTTTCTCTTAATATTTCAAATAAGTTTTTTTTTGTGCCTTGGCAACTAGATGAAAGATATATATATATTTTAATTTTAGTTAAAGTTTTAGTAATTTAGTTGTGTTTTGCCATTTCTTTTTAATATGTCTATAGTTTTTAATAATTTTCATTTCACTTAGAAATTAAACTTTGCAAATGAAAATGAGAAATGTTGCCTTGGCAACTAGATGGAAAAAAAAATAAGTAGGCTTAGTTAAAATTACCTATTTTATTTTATGTTAGTTTACGTTAGTGTTGGGCGATATGCTCAGTTTTCATATCGTCCTATCGTCAGCCTGTGAGATCGCCGATACACGATATTATCGTGCTAATTTATTTAATTATTTATTTACTTAGTTTCATTGCCGGAAAGTGAACCAACAAAAGCGCAGCGCTGAGTCTAGGAGAACTCACCGGTATCACACACACTCCGGACGCGTTGTGTTCAACTCGAGCAGCGGTCTAAAACAGTTTATTTAATCACCAAACGGACACAAGTTTACTTCAAGAATGAACAATTTGGCATAGATGAGTTTGAAGTTCTGTGTTTAAAAAACGGAGCAAACGGAAAGAGAAAGCGCGACCTATATTATAGCTCTATAAATGAAGCACACAGACTTTATTAGAGCCACAGAAAGACAAACGTTTTGATGAAAATGCACAATACACAATTCATTATGTACATTAACAACGTTTCGGGACGAATATAATGTAATTTAAAGAAAAACTATGTGAATGGCGCTCTGTGGCGCGGCAGGATTTTCTGTCTCGGCTGCATTTTCTGTCGGCTGCATTTAAATCCGCGTCTGAAGTTTCCCGCTCTGTTCAGCGTGCAGTATCACGTGTCTAAACAAATAGCACGTGCTGTCAGTGATATCAGTGAATTTACACTGTATGATGAATAAATCTCTTATACTTACATCTCACGTACTTCTGCACCTTGTTGTTTATAATGAGAATTCGCGAGTCAGAATTCAGTCAGCGCGCGCTGAACAACGAAACTCCGCTGTTTCAGCGATGACTCATCTGAACACATCTGATTGGCCATTGCGTTCATAAGCATAACATAATCGTGTGTGACTGGTTATAACACGCAACACTGTTAAAACGCGGAAAAAGAAATATAATGGAACAAATAAGCCCTAATATTAATTAGATAGTATTACTAACCTAATAATAATAATAATAATCGTCTTGCTATCGTCAGTGGCATCAGCCACAGGCGATATCTCTATCTATCTATCTCTGTGTCTATCGGCACAACCCTAGTTTACGTTTCTTTTATTTCAAGTATCAAAAATGTTTTTTTTTCTTTAGTTTTAGTTGAAGATAATCCATAATCCAGATAATTCCATCATCATTTCCAATAAAATGCCATATTGATGTCTTAAAGATGTATTTGACAAGTAGAGCAGATTAACACATTTACTGATAATAACAATAACATCTGTAAAAAGTCAATTGGCAAATAATAAGGGGTGAGTCCCAGTGGTGTATCAGAGCTGCTGTATTATGTGTGTGTGTGTGTGTGTGTGTCAGCTGCAGCGCGCTGTGGTCAGCAGGATGAGTTCAGACGGAGGCGGGAGGCCTGTGAAGGTGGGCTCGCTGGTGGAGGTCATCGGGAAAGGCCAGCGCGGGACCGTGGCGTATATCGGCGCCACCCTGTTCGCCTCGGGGAAATGGGTCGGTGTGATTCTGGACGAACCCAAGGGGAAGAACGACGGCACGGTGCAGGGCAAACGCTACTTCACCTGTGAGGAGAATCACGGGATATTCGTCAGACAGTCTCAGGTAAGAGCAAAGATAATATAAAACTGAAACATCTTCATTCAGCTCTTTTTCCATACAACAGCAATTAAGGCAGCTTTTAAACATTTTAATCATACTTCCCCAGTTTAATCACAGGACATTATGATATTTTGTTTAGGATTATAAAACGGATAGTTCCGGTTAGGGCTGTGCGATATGGACAAAAAAACCCTATCGCGATTTCTTTGATCAATTTTGCGATATCGATTTTGACACACACAGACATGCTTTACAGTCATTAATGCATTCAGTGTGAATTTGAAACATATTTCCAAAAGAAAACCAATTAGAGCTTTATCAAAAAGCTGTAACATGTCTCTAGAACAGACATAAGGCAAAATAATCACTAAGTAAAGGTGTAACAAAATGTCTCTAGAATAGACATATATGGCAGAAAAAAAAATAAAAAAATCCCGTGTCCAGGGATTTTGCCATGTATTGGTCATAGAGCTCTTTGTGGCGCTGCCTCAGATGTTGAACTAGATTTGTCGCGTCAAGTTCACACGTGCTCTGTCTGCAGTGCGTATACAGTATGTGTATGCGGTGCAGAAGCAGCACGGACTCATTTTGCTTTCGCACAGGACGCGTTTGCAGTCCGCTCCTGATCCGCGGCTGATTACCACAAACACAACATTTATCCATAATTTTGATTTCAAATCCAAACGTTGTTTCTGAAAATGCTTTTTCAGCATTGTGATTCTCTTTCATCACA
>NW_015636692.1:304516-322016 GCF_001515625.1 Sinocyclocheilus rhinocerous
GCACCACAGACGGAGTGTGTGAACCTGGCGTTACATTTGTATGCCCGCCCGGTCTGTTCTGTTCTCGTGCTCCATTTAGGCGCGCTGCATTCTGATTGGTTCGGGTAGCATACTGCAGGAGGTCGGGGGTGCGGAAAATCGTGCTGTAAAGCGATTTAGAAATAGCGCAAGCTCAAATCGCGATTTTATGACGATTTCGATTAATCGCACAGCCTTAGTTCCGGTGCTTGATTCTGATTGGCTGAGCAGCGTTCAAAGCTGTTGTAAATTACTCTACAAACATACACCTTTGTTTACGTTTGTGTGTTGCTCGGCAACCACTTTGTTACAACCACAACTGTTTCTGAGGAGCTACATTGTTTGGTGGAAGAATACTGTTTTTATTAATATCATTACACTTTATTTGCTCTGTTTTATTTTGTGAAACCTTACTACGTATATGGAATAACCGTTTTATAAAAGCAATAAGCCCCGTGAAGCCGTGGTTTACAGTGAATTTATAACAGCTAAGGGGGTTTTAAGGGGTTAACAGCACCCCTTAGCTGTTATAAATTCACCGTAAACCACGGCTTCACGGGGCTTATTGCTTTATTACAAGTTTTCTGAAATGTTGTTTAAATATGCAAATTAGGCATGATCTAATTACATGTTCCATGAAGATATTTTGTAAATTTCCTACCGTAAATATATCAAAACTTAATTTTTGATTAGTAACATGCATTGCTAAGAACTTCATTTGAACAACTTTAAAGATGATTTTCTCAATATTTAGATTTTTTTGCACCCTCAGATTCCAGATTTTCAAATAGTTGTATCTCGGCCAAATATTGTCCTATCCTAACAAACCACACATCAATGGAAAGCTGATTTATTCAGCTTTCAGAGGATGTATAAATCTCAATTAAAAAAAATTGACCCTTATGGCTGGTTTTGTGCTCCAGGGTCACACACACAAATATATATATATATATATATATATATATATATACTCTAAATCTTCAGAAATCATCAGTCGGTGTTGTCACATGGTACATGTTGGTTCACTCAGGGCCGTTAGGCATAGACTGAATAAACCAGTGGCAGTCATGTGATGGCAGGATTTCCATTTATCTAAACCTCTTTATCCTGTTAATACGGCCTGTGATCGTCCTAGCAGGGAAGAAGGCTTGTTTCTCACAGGAAACTGTGTTTGTGTGCATTCACACAGACAGACCTAGTTACGGATCTCTTGGTTTCTTTCTTCAGATCCAGCTCATGGATGAAGGAGGCAGCTCTGCGACGTCTCCAGAAACACCGGACTCAGGTGTGGCCAAACTGCTCAAGAAAGGTGCGAGCGTCTCCGTGACCTTCATGCCATCAGATGACAACCAAATAATGCATTTTTTGTCTTTCTATGCAATATTACAGAAGTCCAGGAGACACCAAAAGCTGTGAAGCAGGTATGAGCCAGTGTTATTAGAGTCATTTTGTATGTACTATTATAGGTTTTATTAATATTTTACTTTAATTTATTTATTTTTTACTTTTAGTTTCCACTTTATTTAAATTTTTAGTAAATTTGTTGTGTGCTTTTGTAATTTATTTAGTTATTTGTTCATTTATTAATTAGGTTGTTTAAATATTACAATTTAGGTTTCATTTATAATTTTTTTTTTTAATATATTTTTCATTTGATTTTATTTGAGCAATTTAGCAGCTTTATTTTAATGATCCAAAAACACCGAATGTTTGCATGATCTCACGCACTTCGCATATCATCGTATTGGATGTTTCACATATCACCACAGTCAGAAAAGATGCTGATTGGTTGCTGATAAACATCTTACATATTTGATTATCACATGTCTGAGGCGTCACATGACAACAGAACAACATCCTTCAGATTAATTCCACACGCACCGATAACGATCAGGCATAAAAATTAATTAAATCAAGGTTCATCTAACAGTTTAGTTGCTCCACACTTTAAAACTTCAATAAACAAAATCAGGATTACGAAATATGTAGGGTTTAATCTCAAGTTAAAGTTTAATTGTTCAACTCAATTGAGCAGCGTAACTCAAAATAAAAGCCTAGATCAAGAAATCCCGGAGCTCTAAACTGGATCATTGGTACTGCGATCACATGAACCATTATTTCAATTTTACAATCTTTAGGAGACCTAATCGACCTGAAGTTTCTCATGTTGAAGTCCATTTCAGTGTCTTTTGTATGAAAACCCATTTCTGCCACTAAATAAAAAAGCTAATTGTGACTTTTTATCTCACAATTAACTTTTTCAACTTTTTTTTTTGATGTTCTGTTTTTATGTCTCACAATTGTAAGTTTATATCTTGTAATTCTGCAGTTATATATATATATATATATATATGAAAAGCAAAAAAAAAATTGACCCGAAGTTGAACGAAAATTCTGCGTTTACATCCGAAATTGTAAGTTTATATCTCTCAATGCTGTGATGAAAAAGAAAGTCAGATTTGTAAGATATAAACGTAGAATTGTGAGATAAAGTCACAGCTACCTTTTTTTTTTTATTTTTTTTATGTATTTTATTTTTAATCTCCTGGCAGAAACAAGCTTCCATACTTTTGTGGTTGTGGGATGAAGTTGATTTCTGATGCTGTTTTGGTGGAAAGCTTGAGTTTCTGCAGAGCCTCAGTGTTTCTCTCTCTCTGTTAAAATCTCCCTCCTGCTCCTGTTCTCTTTGCAATCCCTTCAGCTGTGTGTGTGTGTGTGTTGTGCTCCTCCCTCAGCCTCCCATGCGCCGTAGTACCAAGGTGAGCCTGCAAAGCATTCTGGGCCAACACGGGCTGTGTTCGGAATGAAATACTATTTTCACCGAATGAGATGAAAATCGGATTAAACATGTAACCTAATGTACCATACTATTGTTTAAAATGTTTACTATCTAGATACAAATGTTAATGAGGCTGATGACTAGAAATGATCTGGTGAGTTTTCCAGATTTTCCATGAGCTAGTATTCCCATCCGAACTCAGCCTCGCTCTTATTTAGCTGCTTTCCCCCCACTTAGACTCCACTGCAATGTTTCCACATTTATTTATATCAGTAATACTCAGTAATATTATCAATTTAATGCACACTACTGGACGAGAGCAAAACTGACTTGAGCTGAATAAAACACTATTGACTTCTGTAGAGCTGCTTTACAGCTACAATTAAATCAGCTTCATGACTGATGAATTTCACAACATTAGCACGGTTGTTTTCCTGTTTATCACTGTGAATCTGTATTGTGCGAAGCACTATATGAGTAAATGTGACTTGACTGGATGATTAGAAAAAAAGTGTCAGATCAGGATGAGTTTGTTTCTTCATCAGGTTTATAGAAATGTAGCATTGCATCAGTGAAAGCACGCTTCCTCCAGTGAAAAAGTCCATCTGTTGTCTCTCACATATTAGTTTAGAGCTGTTTAAACGCTACTTGATCTGTGCAGATGTCTCTCCTGATTCACACCAGAACACTTTTTCACCGGAGGAAGAGTTATTATGGATTATAGACTCGTATTTTAGTTAAAAACGTCTTAATGCTGCATTAGTTCAGCTTTTGTCTTCTCCAGATGTTCACTGATGGACTGGAGTGCTGTGGATTACTTGTGGATTATTGTGATGTTTTTATCAGCTGTTTGGACTCTCATTCTGACGGCACCCATTCACTGCAGAGCATCCATTGCTGAGACACTGATGCAATGCTACATTTATACAAACCTGATGAAGAAACAAACTCATCCTGATTATTCCTTTATCAAAAGCCCTGGATCTGTCAGAAGTCTGACGAGTTTTGCATCATTCGACAGATGATTAAGACGGATTTAATAGCAGATGTGAACTGGGTCAGTGACATTACAGAACGGTCACTGAAGCACACTGGTGTCAGGGGTCTGCTGGGGTCAGAGGTCAGGGGTCGGGCAGAACACATGATTGATGGATAAGGATTTCATCCGCTTGAGAATAACTGCATCTGTTTGTCCGCAGGCGGGTCGTCCCTCTGTCAGAGGTTCAGGACTTTCAGAGTCAGTGTTAGCAGAGAATGAGTCCACAGCGTCTTCCCAGAATGCACTGGGAGCTCCTGTCATACCGCAGCCCAGCGGCACACCCAGCGCACCTCCTCCTGCCACCCCGAGCAAGGTCAGCCACCTTTAAACTTCATCACACCGGATTTTCCCTTTGCATTTTATGTCATATTACATGAAATGTGCAAATGTGATTTTTTTGCAACCAATGCATGATCTACGCAGTTCTGCCAATGTGGTTGAATTTGTGCTCTTATATCTCAGTGAAGGATGTGAGATATCAGATGCCTCTGTTTGTGCGTGCGTCTGTAGGAGGAGGAGAGCCTCCGAGCTCAAGTCAAGGATCTGGAGGAGAAGTTGGAGACGCTGCGGATGAAGCGCTCGGAGGATAAAGCCAAGCTGAAGGAGATGGAGAAGCACAAGATCCAGCTGGAGCAGCTGCAGGAGTGGAAGAGCAAGATGCAGGAGCAGCAGAACGAGCTGCAGAAGCAGCTCAAAGAGGCCAAGAAGGTGCTGAGACAGAACATGGAGAACACACTCTGATCAGGCACACGCAGAGCCTGTGATTGATGAGTCATGTGCAAAACTCATCAATCATAATTTAAAAAGTCAATTAAAAATTGAAACGGAATTTGGCAGATTTTGGATGAATCAATCAAAAGAAATTAAAACGGACAACATTGTCTGAAAAAACTGGTAGTTAAAAGTCATAGTTAATAGGTCACAGTTTCATAAGTTAAAGTTTCATGAATTCAATTGATTAGACATGCTTTTTGATTATTAAAATGTAATTATAAAACAGATAGATTGTTTACGTTTGTCTGTTGCTCGGCAACCACTTTGTTGCAACCACAACTGTTTCTAACTACATTGTTTGGTGGAAGAATACTGTTTTTATTAATATCATTACACTTTATTTGCTCTGTTTTATTTTGTGAAACCTAACTACGTATATGGAATAAGCGTTTTATAAAAGCAATAAGCCTCCGCTTCACGTCGTACCTAACAATGCCCCTTAGCTGTTATAAATTCACTGTAAACCACGGCTTCACGGGGCTTATTGCTTTATTATAAACATTAAAACAAAATGGAAACCTTTGTTAAACCAGTTCATTAAACATGCTTTTTGATGGCTAAAATTTTATTTAACATTTAAAACGGAATTCAGATAAATTAAAAACATGGAAATAAAAAGAATTAAACAAATGTTGGAATAAAACTGGCCCTAAAAATTTAATTTGATAAACTTTTAATAAATTGTGGTTAAATTGTATAAGTTTCAAACTAATAAGACATGTTTTTAATTGCTAAAATTTAATTTACGCTTTAAAATGGAATCCAGAAAAATTTAATTGCAAAACACAGGTTATGGGGAAAAAATAAACAGATTACAGGGCCCTAAAAATATAATTTTTGTTAAACTTTTATAAAATTGTTAAATCGTTTAAGATTCATGATTTCAATTAATTAGACATGTGTTTTGATTGCTACAATTTAATTTAACCATTAAAACAGGATCCAGAAAATATACAACGGACAAAAAAATAAAATGAAAAAACCTGAATTTGAAATAATAAAAAATTTCATGGAGAGATGATCTCAAAGAGCTGCTTTAATGTTCAGTTTAGCCTCAAGTGCAAATGCTATTTAGTGCTGGTTTGATAATTAAATAGATATTACCCTCTTTGATAGCTTCGGCATTAATGAGCTAATTCTATTAGTAGCCTGTAGTGTAGCTGACTACAAACAAGTAGTCTGGGGTTTTTTAACTACTTTAAAATGTGAGCATCATGTGAATGTAGTTGTAAGACATGAATCTCTTCAGAGAAACACCTGATCAAACCCTGAGCTCCTCTGGTCTCAGGAGGCGCGCGAGGCTCTGGAGGCTAAAGACCGCTACATGGAGGAGATGGCAGACACGGCAGACGCCATCGAGATGGCCACGCTGGACAAAGAGATGGCGGAGGAGCGGGCCGAGTCTCTGCAGCAGGAGGTGGAGGCTCTGAAGGAGAAGGTGGAGGAGCTGAGCATGGACCTGGAGATCCTCAAACACGAGATCGAGGAGAAGGGTTCGGACGGAGCGGCCTCCAGCTTCCACGTCAAGCAGCTGGAGGAGCAGAACGGACGTCTGAAGGAGGCTCTGGTCAGGTAAAGCACGCACACACACGTCTGCGTGTTCCTGAGATCTGCTCCGTATCTTCACCTGTGTTTGTGTGTGTTCAGGATGAGGGATCTGTCATCGTCAGAGAAGCAGGAGCACGTGAAGCTCCAGAAACAGATGGAGAAGAAGAACTCTGAGCTGGAGACTCTGAGAGCGCAGAAGGAGAAACTGCAGGAAGAGATAAAGCAGGCTGAAGCCACGATAGACGAGCTCAAGGAACAGGTTAGTTCAGAAACACACGAAAATCCTCTCCTCACTTCAGTCAAACTGGGAAACTTCCCATGGCTGGAGAGAATGCTAGTTAATGTTATTGCATTGAGCAAAAATAGTTTTCTGTGTGTGTTTTCAGGTGGACGCGTCTTTAGGAGCTGAGGAGATGGTGGAGACACTGACAGAGAGAAATTTAGACCTGGAAGAGAAAGTGCGAGAGCTCAGAGAGACTGTCAGTGACCTGGTGAGACACGTGTTTGTGTTCAGCATTTTAATCATCATAGCTGCACTTTCAACACAAAAGCAGGCAGCATAATTATGGAGCCTTATAAAGTACTGTCTTTTGGCCTGAATCATGGTGGACTAATGCTGATTGTAAACATTGTGTTCTCTGATGCGTTGTTCAGGAAGCGATAAACGAGATGAACGACGAGCTGCAGGAGAACTCGCGCGAGACGGAGCTGGAGCTGCGCGAGCAGCTGGATCTGGCCGGAGCTCGAGTCCGAGAGGCTCAGAAGAGAGTGGAAGCGGCGCAGGAGACGATGGCCGACTATCAGCAGACCATCAGCAAATACAGAGAGCTCACCACTCACCTGCAGGTCAGTGAAGCACGCAGAAGAACTCAGGGAGAGACAGATGTGAACTCAGACACGTGCAAGAACTCAGACACACATGAGAACTCTGAGACAGATGAGAACTCAGTGAGACGTGTGCAAGAACTCAGTGAGACCCCGACGAGAACTCCGTGAGAGGCGGATGAGAACTCCGTGAGACACGGATGAGAACTCCGTGAGACACAGATGAGAGCTCCATGAGACACAGATGAGAACTCAGTGAAACGTGTGCGAGAACTCAGGGAGACACAAATGAGAGCTCAAAGAACTCTGAGCTGGAGACTCTGAGAGCGCAGAAGGAGAAACTGCAGGAAGAGATAAAGCAGGCTGAAGCCACGATAGACGAGCTCAAGGAACAGGTTAGTTCAGAAACACACGAAAATCCTCTCCTCACTTCAGTCAAACTGGGAAACTTCCCATGGCTGGAGAGAATGCTAGTTAATGTTATTGCATTGAGCAAAAATAGTTTTCTGTGTGTGTTTTCAGGTGGACGCGTCTTTAGGAGCTGAGGAGATGGTGGAGACACTGACAGAGAGAAATTTAGACCTGGAAGAGAAAGTGCGAGAGCTCAGAGAGACTGTCAGTGACCTGGTGAGACACGTGTTTGTGTTCAGCATTTTAATCATCATAGCTGCACTTTCAACACAAAAGCAGGCAGCATAATTATGGAGCCTTATAAAGTACTGTCTTTTGGCCTGAATCATGGTGGACTAATGCTGATTGTAAACATTGTGTTCTCTGATGCGTTGTTCAGGAAGCGATAAACGAGATGAACGACGAGCTGCAGGAGAACTCGCGCGAGACGGAGCTGGAGCTGCGCGAGCAGCTGGATCTGGCCGGAGCTCGAGTCCGAGAGGCTCAGAAGAGAGTGGAAGCGGCGCAGGAGACGATGGCCGACTATCAGCAGACCATCAGCAAATACAGAGAGCTCACCACTCACCTGCAGGTCAGTGAAGCACGCAGAAGAACTCAGGGAGAGACAGATGTGAACTCAGGGAGAGACAGATGTGAACTCAGACACGTGCAAGAACTCAGACACACATGAGAACTCTGAGACAGATGAGAACTCAGTGAGACGTGTGCAAGAACTCAGTGAGACCCCGACGAGAACTCCGTGAGAGGCGGATGAGAACTCCGTGAGACACGGATGAGAACTCCGTGAGACACAGATGAGAGCTCCATGAGACACAGATGAGAACTCAGTGAAACGTGTGCGAGAACTCAGGGAGACACAAATGAGAGCTCAGACACGTGAGAAAATGAGAACTCGGGGAGACACAAATGAGAACTCAGTGAGACACAGATGAGATCTCGGGGAGACACATGAACTCAGGAAGACACAGATGAGAGATCAGGGAGACACAGATGAGAAGTCAGTGAGACACAGATGAGAACTCAGGGAGACAGATGAGAGCTCGGGGAGACACAGATGAGAGATCAGCGAGACAGATGAGAACTCAGTGAGACACAGATGAGAGCTCAGGGAGACACAGATGAGAGCTCAGTGAGACAAAGATGAGATCTCAGGGAGACACAGATGAGATCTCAGGGAGACACAGATGAGAGATCAGGGAGACACAGATGAGAACTCAGTGAGACGCAGATGAGAACTCGGGGAGACGCAGATGCGAACTCGGTGAGACGTGTGTGAGAACTCAGAGACACAGATGAGAACTCGGGGAGACAGATGAGAACTCGGGGAGACAGATGAGAGCTCGGGGAGACACAGATGAGAACTCAGTGAGACACAGATGAGAGATCAGTGAGACACAGATGAGACCTCAGGGACACACAGATGAGAGCTCGGGGAGACAGATGAGATCTCGGGGAGACACAGATGAGAGTTCAGTGAGACACAGATAAGAACTCAGTGAGACACAGATGAGAACTCAGGGACACACAGATGAGAGCTCAGGGAGACACAGATGAGAGCTCAACGAGACACAGATGAGAACTCGGCGAGACACAGATGAGAGCTCAGGGAGACACAGATGAGAACTCGGGGAGACACAGATGAGAGCTCGGGGAGACGTGTGCGAGAACTCAGTGAGACACAGATGAGAACTCGGAGACACAGACGAGAACTCAGGGATAGGCAGATATGAACTCAGACACACTCGAGAACTCAGACACACATGAGAACTCTGAGACAGATGAGAACTAATTGAGACGTGTGCGAGAACTCAGTGAGACACAGATGAGAACTCATTGAGATGAGTTTACAATTATTACACATTGGCTTCAGCCATTTTTGAAATATTATTTTTGAAATATTTTTTATTTTAAATTATATTTAAAGATGATATTTTATGTATTATATTCAGAAATGTTTCTGTATAGGAAGAATATTGTGATTTTGCTAACGCCAGTGTTGATCAATATAATATTGACTTTAAGCAATGTTATATATTATAAAAAGTAAAGGTGACTTAAATTATTTTTCAAAGTGATTTTTTTAAACATGTTTTTACTGTATTATATGCAGAACACAGTAATTTTAACTAACTTGTTTGTTTAAGTTTCCTCACTGGGTTTAACTATTTTTAAATAATTATTGTTTTGTAAAGTATTTTTTATTTAAATGTAGATAATTTTTAAAGAATAAAAAGACAACTGTATAAAAATGTAATTACGATAATGTCTCATAAATAGTAAACCTACTGCCGGTGTTTACAGTAAATATGATGAAACCTTGGTCCACTCCGGTGTTTGCTGATTTTTCTCCATGTAAAATATTTCGACCAGATTTTTGCCCCACATTTTTAAAATTTCCGTGCATCCCTTGTACTTCCATTTTTCATCAAACTTTTCTGTATGTCATCACTAAAGTTGATCTTCTCTCTGCTGCCTGAACAGGAAGTGAACCGAGAGCTGACCAATCAGCAGAGCAGCTCGGCCGAGCAGCTGCAGCAGCCGACCGCTGAACTCTTCGACTTCAAGATCAAGTTTGCAGAGACCAAAGCTTACGCCAAGGTACGGTTAGCCTTCATTTCCCCCGAACCATGAAACACACCGTGAACGAGCGCTACAGATGTGTGTGTGTGTGTGTGTGTGTGCAGGCCATCGAGATGGAGCTCCGCAAGATGGAGGTGAATCAAGCGAACCGTCAGGTGTCTCTGCTGACGTCCTTCATGCCTGAGTCCTTCCTGAGACACGGAGGAGACCACGACTGCATCCTCATGCTGCTGCTCATCCCCAGACTCATCTGCAAGGTTTCTGTCGCAACACTGCGTTACTGTTTGCAGAGACTACTGTAAACAATGTGATACTTTAGGACAGTTAATGCATTGAGATCTTTCAGGATTCAAGATCATTTTCTGCATACTCTTCCATACAAACATTGCTTACGGCACGTGTTGCCATGACAATTAACTGGAATAAGTTTAAGATGAAACACTGGAAATAAATAAAAACTAAAACAGTAGGAAATCGCTGATTCATGGATCTGCTGTTGATGTCAGTAAAATACATGCATCAGGTGTCATCTGCATTATTAGAACTGTATGGATGGACTATTACAAACCGCTGCTGTTTTGACACAAACAGGCTGTGCTAAGCAGTGTCTGTGTCGCAGGCGGAGCTAATCAGCAGACAGGCGCAGGAGAAGTTCGATCTGAGCGGCGGGGAGCGCTCTGGACTGAGAGGAGCCGCCGAAGAGCAGCGGAGCTTCGCGTCCGGTCTGGTTTATTCTCTGACGCTGCTGCAGGCCACGCTGCACAAATACCAGCTGTACGTGTCCACTCGACCTATTACACCATAACTGAACACGCTTCACATTCAACTGAACTGAGCTGAATTACAACACTTTTGTCTTCAGTAGAGCTGCTTTATAATTGAAATGAAGTCGTTTCATAATTGATGAATTTTATTGCATTATTATTGTTATTTTCCTCTCTGTGCTTCTGTGAAGCTGCTTTGAAACTGTATTGTATAAACTAAAGCTATTAAATAGGTAGCACTTCACAATAAGGTTCATTAGGTAACATTAGTTAACTACTGTAGTTAACATGAACTAAGCATGAACAATATTTCTACAGCATTTATTAATCTTAGTTAATGTTAATTTCAACATTTACTAATGCATTATTAAAATCAAAAGTTGTGCTTGTTTACATTAGTTAATGCACTGTGAATTAACATGAACTAACAATGAACGACTGTAATTTAATTAACTAACATTAACAAAGATTAATAAATACTGTAATAAATGTATTGTTCATCGTTTGTTCATGTTAGTTAATACATTAACTAATGGAACCTTATTGTAAAGTGTTACCAAATTTTGTTACTTGAAACAAAATAAACAGTAAGTGAAGTAAAATTAATAAAATAAAATAAAAAATTACTTTTCTTTCAAATAGTTGCCAAGCCAATATGTCTATTTCTGAGCTCTCAATATTTTCTTTTAAAGGGGTCCTATTATGCTCTTTTACAAAGTCTTGATTTTGTTTTGGGGGTGTACTAGAACAGGCTCTCATACTAGGTTGTTCGAAAAACACATTTTAACATATTTTACATTATTAAAACACCTCTCTCCCCAGTCTGGCATGAACGGCTCGCATAGTTCCTGTTTCAAATGAAGGCCCGTCTTCTGAAATACGAAATGTGCTGTGATTGGTTAGCTGCGCCGCCAGTGTGTGCTGTGATTGGTCAGCTCGGTCAGTGTGTGGTGTGATTGGTCAGCTGGGCCGCCAGTGTGTGCTGTGATTGGTCAGCTCGGTCAGTGTGTGGTGTGATTGGTCAGCTGGGCCGCCAGTGTGTGCTGTGATTGGTCAGCTCGGTCAGTGTGTGGTGTGATTGGTCAGCTGGGCCGCCAGTGTGTGCTGTGATTGGTCAGCTCGGTCAGTGTGTGGTGTGATTGGTCAGCTGGGCCGCCAGTGTGTGCTGTGATTGGTCAGCTCGGTCAGTGTGTGGTGTGATTGGTCAGCTGGGCCGCCAGTGTGTGCTGTGATTGGTCAGCTCGGTCAGTGTGTGGTGTGATTGGTCAGCTGGGCCGCCAGTGTGTGCTGTGATTGGTCAGCTCGGTCAGTGTGTGGTGTGATTGGTCAGCTGGGCCGCCAGTGTGTGCTGTGATTGGTCAGCTCGGTCAGTGTGTGGTGTGATTGGTCAGCTGGGCCGCCAGTGTGTGCTGTGATTGGTCAGCTCGGTCAGTGTGTGGTGTGATTGGTCAGCTGGGCCGCCAGTGTGTGCTGTGATTGGTCAGCTCGGTCAGTGTGTGGTGTGATTGGTCAGCTGGGCCGCCAGTGTGTGCTGTGATTGGTCAGCTCGGTCAGTGTGTGGTGTGATTGGTCAGCTGGGCCGCCAGTGTGTGCTGTGATTGGTCAGCTCGGTCAGTGTGTGGTGTGATTGGTCAGCTGGGCCGCCAGTGTGTGCTGTGATTGGTCAGCTCGGTCAGTGTGTGGTGTGATTGGTCAGCTGGGCCGCCAGTGTGTGCTGTGATTGGTCAGCTCGGTCAGTGTGTGGTGTGATTGGTCAGCTGGGCCGCCAGTGTGTGCTGTGATTGGTCAGCTCGGTCAGTGTGTGGTGTGATTGGTCAGCTGGGCCGCCAGTGTGTGCTGTGATTGGTCAGCTCGGTCAGTGTGTGGTGTGATTGGTCAGCTGGGCCAGTGTGTGTTGTGATTGGTTAGCTGGGCCGCCAGTGTGTGCTGTGATTGGTTAGCTGGGCCGCCAGTGTGTGCTGTGATTGGCAGAACTCTGCACCTGGTCGGGAAATGTCATGCTCCTTACCATAGCCGCCTGCGAGCTCCAGTGTAAATATTGTCTGAATATCAAATCAATTTGAGCGTGATTTAAACCCAGATTTAACCACTCTAAGTTCGTCTGTCTTGGGAAAGCTAGCGTGTCTCCGACATAGTGATAACACTCGTTGCCTTCTCTAGTGCAGCTCAACCAGGTCTCGTCCCATTCGTCGGTATTTGTGATATCACAAATCCCGGAAAATATGCATTGTAGTCCAAACGAGTCGTTTGTTGTAGTTTTTGAAAAGTGATTTCTGTTAAATAAAATATCTCCTTTTGAAATGGACTTTGAGCTTTGTAACTTTGCAGATCTTTTTTATGCTCAAACAGCAACATTACAGACTAACTAAAGTTGAAAAAGTGAAAAAGCATAATAGGACCTCTTTAATTTTATTTGAAGTACTAAAATAACTAAAACTAAACAAAAATTAATAAATACTATATAGACGTTTTTATTTTATTTTATTATTATTAATTGGTCAGCAACCAGTGGGTAGCACACAAAGCATATTACAAATCTGAATCACAACAAAAAAAAACAATAATAATATTAACAACAATAATATAAACAAAAGTAACAAAAACATATCAAAAGAAAAAAAAAATACATACAAAATATTCACATGACACATAATGGAGGAAAACAAAAACAACCATGTCCAATTTATATCACCATATTTTTATAACTAAATAAATAATCATTCAGTACTGATGCACATTTAATTTCCTCCCGGTCTTTCTGTGTGTCAGGACTCTGAGTCAGTGCGGTGTGGAGGTGTACAAGCGCATGGGCACACTGTACTCGGAGATGAGCGTTCACGAGCAATCGCTGGACTTCCTCATCGATCTGCTGCATAAAGATCAGCTGGACGAGACGGTGCAGGTGGAGCCGCTCACCAGAGCCATCAGATACTACCAGGTGCACAAACACACACCTCAAATCCTTCTGCTCGTTCCAAACATGAACCAGACGTCTGCTAGCAGCAATATAGCATATGCATCATATGATGAAGCGTGTGAGTGATGTAATGTGTGTGAATGTTGATTGTTGCAGCAACTGTACAGCGTTCATCTGTCGGATCAGCCTGAGGACTGCAGCGTACAGCTAGCCGATCACATCAAGGTACAGCAGCTGCAGCGCTTCATTAAGACACTGAACAGTTTGTCTCTCGTCACAGTTCTTTCACACTGCTTCGGTCAAACCTCTTTTCACTGGGATGCTGTGGATTCATTACCAGAAAACACTCTTATATCACCTTTTTTATTTTATTTATTTATTTATTTATTTTTATTTTAATATTTTTTAAATTTGGAAGTAGCTTTTAATTTTATATTTTCAATTTTCAATTTAAATTGTCAATTTGTTTTTAGTAATTTTGTTGTGTGCAACTGTCATTTTTATTCTTTTTTTATATTACTATTTAGTAATTTTTTTTAAATTTTTTTTTTACTTCAGCATATCACCTTTTTATTTTATTTATTTATTTATTTTTAATCTTTTTTTTAAATTTGGAAGTAGCTTTTAATTTTATATTTTCCGTTTTCATTAAACAAATTTTAATGTGCAATTGTCATTTTTATTCTTTTTATTTAATATTACTATTTAGTAATATTTTTTACATTTTATTTTTACTTCAGTTTTAGCTTTCATTTATTTCTAGGTTGTAATTTCAGTGTTATTTTAGTATCATTGATATACTATCATAGTTGTTAAGAATATTTTGAATTGAATTATTTTTTCATTTTTAGAATTTTATTTAGTTTATTTCTATATGATTTTATTAAGTGCTTTTGTCATTTTTTTGACTTGCTATTTAGGTTTAATTTAATTTGTTAACTTTAGTTCAGTTTTGTTTTTGTTTTTTTATTTTCAGTTAGTAGTTTTAGTGCCAGTGTTATTGAAGTATCATTGATATACTTTTATAGTTTTAATCAATATTTTGAATTCATTTTTATTTTTGTATTTTCTGTTTTTATTTTAATTTTACTTAGTTTTATTAGTTTTCTTGTGTTATTGTCTTTTTTTCTTATTCGTTTTTGTTATTTTAATATACGTATGTCTGTATAGTTCGTAATTATAATTTCAGTTTTAGGTATTTTATTACTTCAGGTTGATCTAAAAGAAAATGAGAACTCTTACCTCTTAAATTGAATTTTGTATATTTTCTTTTATTTTAGTCAACATTTTTAGTTTCTGTTATTTGCCAAGGCAACATTTTTCCTTTTTTCTAAGTTTTTGATCTAATAGTGTTTTTTTTTTATATCAGTTTAATTTCAGTTAACAAAACAGCTTAGTTTTAGTTAATGAAAATAAGTCCTTCAGTCATTGTGCTGGTTTCTGCTCATCTGAATAATACAGTAACACACAGACTGATCTGTGACCTGTAGTTCACCCTGAGCGCTCTGGACTGCATGGGGTCAGAGGTCAGCCGTCTGCGGGCCTTCCTGCAGGCGGGACAGGAAGGGGCGGAGCTATCTGTGCTTCTGAAGGACCTGGACACTTCCTGTGGAGACATTCGCCAGTTCTGTAAGAAGATCCGCAGGAGGATGCCGGGAACAGACGCACCGGGGATTCCTGCCGCGCTCACCTTCCCTCCTCAGGTACCACACACACACACACACTCACACACACACATACACACACTCACTCACACACACAGTCACACACACACACTCACTCACTCACTCACTCACTCACTCACTCACTCACTCACTCACTCACTCACTCACTCACTCACTCACTCACTCACTCACTCACTCACTCACTCACTCACTCACTCACTCACTCACTCACTCACTCACTCACTCACTCACTCACTCACTCACTCACTCACTCACTCACTCACTCACTCACTCACTCACTCACTCACTCACTCACTCACTCACTCACTCACTCACTCACTCACTCACTCACTCACTCACTCACTCACTCACTCACTCACTCACTCACTCACTCACTCACTCACTCACTCACTCACTCACTCACTCACTCACTCACTCACTCACTCACTCACTCACTCACTCACTCACTCACTCACTCACTCACTCACTCACTCACTCACTCACTCACTCACTCACTCACTCACTCACTCACTCACTCACTCACTCACTCACTCACTCACTCACTCACTCACTCACTCACTCACTCACTCACTCACTCACTCACTCACTCACTCACTCACTCACTCACTCACTCACTCACTCACTCACTCACTCACTCACTCACTCACTCACTCACTCACTCACTCACTCACTCACTCACTCACTCACTCACTCACTCACTCACTCACTCACTCACTCACTCACTCACTCACTCACTCACTCACTCACTCACTCACTCACTCACTCACTCACTCACTCACTCACTCACTCACTCACTCACTCACTCACTCACTCACTCACTCACTCACTCACTCACTCACTCACTCACTCACTCACTCACTCACTCACTCACTCACTCACTCACTCACTCACTCACTCACTCACTCACTCACTCACTCACTCACTCACTCACTCACTCACTCACTCACTCACTCACTCACTCACTCACTCACTCACTCACTCACTCACTCACTCACTCACTCACTCACTCACTCACTCACTCACTCACTCACTCACTCACTCACTCACTCACTCACTCACTCACTCACTCACTCACTCACTCACTCACTCACTCACTCACTCACTCACTCACTCACTCACTCACTCACTCACTCACTCACTCACTCACTCACTCACTCACTCACTCACTCACTCACTCACTCACTCACTCACTCACTCACTCACTCACTCACTCACTCACTCACTCACTCACTCACTCACTCACTCACTCACTCACTCACTCACTCACTCACTCACTCACTCACTCACTCACTCACTCACTCACTCACTCACTCACTCACTCACTCACTCACTCACTCACTCACTCACTCACTCACTCACTCACTCACTCACTCACTCACTCACTCACTCACTCACTCACTCACTCACTCACTCACTCACTCACTCACTCACTCACTCACTCACTCACTCACTCACTCACTCACTCACTCACTCACTCACTCACTCACTCACTCACTCACTCACTCACTCACTCACTCACTCACTCACTCACTCACTCACTCACTCACTCACTCACTCACTCACTCACTCACTCACTCACTCACTCACTCACTCACTCACTCACTCACTCACTCACTCACTCACTCACTCACTCACTCACTCACTCACTCACTCACTCACTCACTCACTCACTCACTCACTCACTCACTCACTCACTCACTCACTCACTCACTCACTCACTCACTCACTCACTCACTCACTCACTCACTCACTCACTCACTCACTCACTCACTCACTCACTCACTCACTCACTCACTCACTCACTCACTCACTCACTCACTCACTCACTCACTCACTCACTCACTCACTCACTCACTCACTCACTCACTCACTCACTCACTCACTCACTCACTCACTCACTCACTCACTCACTCACTCACTCACTCACTCACTCACTCACTCACTCACTCACTCACTCACTCACTCACTCACTCACTCACTCACTCACTCACTCACTCACTCACTCACTCACTCACTCACTCACTCACTCACTCACTCACTCACTCACTCACTCACTCACTCACTCACTCACTCACTCACTCACTCACTCACTCACTCACTCACTCACTCACTCACTCACTCACTCACTCACTCACTCACTCACTCACTCACTCACTCACT
>NW_015636692.1:327425-329158 GCF_001515625.1 Sinocyclocheilus rhinocerous
CTTTGCATGTGGCCAAATATTGCAATTAAATGGATTTAAATGTCGTTGAAATACATGAAACATCACCAGGCCGTTGGCACCCTCTGCAGGTGTTTGTTATAATATAGGCATATTACATTATGTATTTAACTGTTGTTCAGTAAAACCATGTACTTGGTTTTGATACTTTATTTGAGCCAATTATTATTGCCTCATTGTTAGTTTATATATAAATATAATCATATTAAAGCCTGTTTTTCACTTAGTTCTATTTGTATTACTAAAACATACTTGTCAAAATAATCAGTAGATTACTTGATTAGCAGAATAATTGTTAGTTAAGCCCTAGATTTGTTAAAACATTTCAAAATATAACTGCATTGTTCTACTTTTTGTAATTAATAGACAAACATTTTGTCATTCAAATATTTCTTTAAGTATTAAAACATTTAAGTATCTGTATTTTGTCTCATCTCGTGAGTGTATTGTCACACCCCTAGTGTCTATAATCGGTGATATAGCCTATAAGTGTATGATATAGCCTAGCTTTCATTCTTCAGGTCAATCATATACTTGTGAAAAAAAAATCAGTTTGAATAAGGAAAGCGATAACTTTGCCATAGTATCCTTTCAAATATTAATGTGCTGCACTTTATTTGTACCATTTGTTTAATTAGTTTATATATTAGAATTTGAAAGATTATAACAATATTTTTTGATAAGTGATAAGTGAGATCTGATTTTAGTCCTTGAAAACCAGAAGAGTAGTGCTTGGAAAGTCCTTGAAAGTCCTGGAATGTTATTTTGCAGTATCTGTACGAACCCTGTTTAAGTTACCAGTTCTTGGAGCATTTTATTTTGTTGTTGTTAATTGAACTGAACTGTAGTTTTCTGTAGTAAACTATACAGTTTACTATACAGAAGTATTTAATTTACTATTATTTCTTTTGAACAAAACAATTTCAGAAATGTCATGTTTTAGATTGTAGGTCATCTTGTACCCTGTCAAGGACAAAGCTAACCAGCAAAACTTGATATCAGAAGCATCCTAAATGTTACATGTGTTTGCACCATATTGTAGTGAGTAAACTTTCTTGTTATTGCTGTTTTAAATATCCAACTATAATCTGTAGTCTGAGCCTGTCAAGGGCTAATGGCAAGGGCAGATACGTTACTAGTTAGTTTCAAGGAAAATTATTTTCAAATAATGTTCTTTTTAATTTTTTACATCTCTGAATTAATGAACTGTGGATGTGCCCAATCACTCAGGGTGAGGAGTTGAGCGAGGCCAGTGTTCGTCTGAGTTTGCTGGAGAAGAAGCTGGACACGTCGACGAGAGACGCAGACGAGCGCGTGGAGAAGATCCAGACCAAACTAGACGACGCTCTGACTCTGCTGAAGAAGAAGGAGAAGTACGAGTTTCTCTGCTGATGTCACGTGATCAGATATATGAACCCAGCGCGAAACGGTGCTCTTCTACGTGTGTTAAATGAGTGTCCTTCATCTGTCTGCAGGGAGTTTGAGGAGACGATGGACGCGCTGCAGGCTGACATCGATCAGCTGGAGTCAGAGAAGGCAGAGCTAAAGCAGAGGATCAACAACCAATCACGAGCCGCCAAAGGTTTCCGTGGACCGCAAGCGTCTGGAATCGCCTCAATCGTCACGGGAACCACTGCTGGTACACACACTCACTCTCTCACACACACACTCTCTCTCTCTCACACACACACACACACACACACACACTCTCTCTC
>NW_015636692.1:329496-354559 GCF_001515625.1 Sinocyclocheilus rhinocerous
TGAATAAATAGCTTTCCATTGATGTATGGTTTGTTAGGATAGGACAATATTTAGCCGAGATGCAGCTATTTGAAAATCTGGAATCTGAGGGTGAAAAAAAAAAATCTAAATATTGAGAAAATCATCTTTAAAGTTGTTCAAATGAAGTTCTTAGCCATGCATATTACTAATCAAACATTAAGTTTTGATATATTTACGGTAGGAAATGTACAAAATATCTTCATGGAACATGATCTTTACTTAATATCCTAATGATTTTTGACATAAAATAAAAATGTATAATTTTGACCCATACAATGTATTGTTGGCTATTGCTACAAATATACCCCAGCGACTTAACACTGCTTTTGTGCTGCAGGGTCACATACTATGTCATCTAGTTGCCATTGCCATTTTAACTATTTTTTATTAATTCCTAAAACTATAACTAAACTGAAAGTGAAAGAGAAGCGATGGAGTGAAGTGTGTGTGTTCAGGGGGTGTGAGCGGCGTCTCCGGTGAGGTTCAGGTGGTGGACTCTCCTCTCCTCAAACAGCAGATCGACGTGCAGCGACTCGCCATCAAGCAGCTGAAGAGTGAAAACTACAGACTGAAGGTCAGTGTGAGGCGCTACACACACACACACACACAGGTCCAGACTCTGACCTCTGACCTCTGACCCCGGCAGGCTGAGAAGATGCGAGCGCAGCTGTCGTCTCTGCTGCCGCTGCAGCCGGTGAACATGACGAAGGAGGCTCCCGCCGGATCTCTGTACCGCAGAACTGACCTGCTTCTGAACAGCCTGCTGAAGATGAGCGCCGGCCTCAGAGTCGTCGACATCAGCGGGAAAACCTCAGGTCTCAACAAGCAGCGCAGATCACTCCCAGTTCAACTAACCGCTGAAAACACAGTTTCATGCTGCTTTCATTTTCACATTGAGGGGATAATGGGACATTTATCTGAAGAATGCATGTCAGTTTCACCGTTTCCTCTGGCTTTTTGTCAGTCATATTTATTTTTCCTTTTTGGAATAATATATTAACAAAATGAATTACTCTCACTGCGCATCAAAAAAAGTGTGAATGTTCAGGAGTTTGGGGTTGGGAAGATTGTGTGTTTTTGAAAGAAGTCTCTTCTGCTCACCAAGGCTGTGTTTATTCACTCTCTCTCTCTCTCTCTCTCTCTGAAATTTTGTTTCTCTACAAAAAACATTCGTTTTCTCTCTTAAAAAATTTCTCTCATGAAAAATATTTTCTTTCACCCAAAAAAAACATTCTCTTAGAGAACTTTTATCTTCTAAAAAAACCTTTTCTCCTTAAAAATGTGAGAATTTTTTCTTTCTCTTTAAAAATGTTTTTCACTCCAAAAAAAAAAACGCATCTGAAGAGAAGTTTTTAAACTTGACAAAAAATTTTTTTTGGTTTGACTTTTTTAAAAACTTTATTGATGACAGAAAATTATTTTTTGATAAGGGAAAAAAGAAAAAAATTTTTTTTTTTGATAAGAAAAAAATATATGGAAGAGGATTAGGGCCAAGCAATAATAAAAAAAAAAAAAACATCTCGAGATTAAAGTCATTATAATGCAAGATTAAACTCGTTTTCAAGAAAAATGTTGAAATAAAATGTTGAGAATTAAATCATTAAATTTCGAGAATAAAGTCGTTGTGTTTCGAGAAAAATCATTAAATTTCGAGAATAAAGTCGTTGTGTTTCGAGAAAAATCATTAAATTTCGAGAAAAAAGTCGTTTCGAGAAAAAAAGTGGAAATTAAATGTTGAGAATAAACTCATTAAATTACGAGAATAAAGTGGAAATAAAATGCTGAGAATGAACACACTGGTGTAATGTTAATTTGATCTCGTTGGACAGTGTTAGCGAGCGTCTGCAGTGGCGCGGGTCACAGAGAGCGATGCTCGAGGATGAAGCATACGATGCGCTCGAATGGAGTTCAAATCTCTCTCTTCTTCATTTTTTCATCACATATCACTTCGGATGCTATTTACACTAAGTGAAAATGGTGATATATTCTATTTACACCAAGTGACAACAGCAGCATTTTTAGCGATGTGGTATTTATAGATGATATTTACACTAAGTGAATACAGCGATTCTATTTACGCTATGTAAAAGTAGCAGATCTTTGCAATAAGTCTAAATAGTAATTAGATGCTTTTTGTACTTATAAATAGTGACAGATACTATTTGCACCTCAGTATTGTTGTACATTAACAGGATGCAATAATAAAATAGTGTACATGATTTTATTAATTAAAAAATATTAAATAGACGCTGCCTTATTGGTGCAAAGCCCTCCCTATAGCCTACTAACCTAAACCTACCCAATTGTCCAGCGAGATCAAATTAACATTACACCAGTGTGTTCATTCTCAGCATTTTATTTCCACTTTATTCTCGTAATTTAATGAATTTATTCTCAACTTTTAATTTCCACTTTTTTTCTCGAAACAACTTTTTTTCGTAATTTAATGAGTTTATTCTCAGCATTTTATTTCCACTTTATTCTCGTAATTTAACGAGTTTCTTTCTCAAAACACAACTTTTTTTTCTCGTCATTTAATGAGTTTATTCTCAGCATTTTATTTCAACTTTATTCTCGTAATTTAAGTTTGTTTCTCGAAACACGACTTTTTTTCTCGTCATTTAATGAGTTTATTCTCAGCATTTTATTTCCATTTTATTCTCTTAATTTAACAAGTTTTTTTCTCGTCATTTAATGAGTTTATTCTCAGCATTTTATTTCCACTTTATTCTCTTAATTTAACAAGTTTTTTTCTCGTAATTTAATGAGTTTATTCTCAACATTTTATTTCAACTTTTTTTTCTCGAAATTTAATGAGTTTCTTTCTCGAAACACAACAACTTTTTTCTCGTAATTTATTGAGTTTAATCTGGCATTATAATTACTTTAATCTTGAGATGGTTTTATTTTTTTTATTATTGCTTGGCCCTAATCCTCTTCTGTAAAAAACATTTTTTGATGAGAAAAAAAATTGATGAATTTTTTTTATGAGAAAAAAACTTTTTTGATGGGAAAAAAAACTTTGTGAGGAAAAACATTTTATTGATGAGAGAGAATTATTATTATTTTTTTTTTATGTTAGAAACTTTTTTTTGAGAGGAAAAAAAAAAAAACAGAAGTATTTTGATCTTTCCAAAACTAATTAATTCTGCCCCGAGCTGAGCGGCGGTTGATGTGTGTGTAGTAATGTGTAATATCTGTGTGTTTGCAGCGAGTGCGAGCGCTCAGCTGCTGGAGCAGACGGCCAAGATGAAGTCTCTGAGCGACGTGCTGGATAAACTGAAGGTCAGTGTGACGTACAGTGTGTTCTGATGAAGTGCAGTGTGTTCTGGTGCTGTTTGACCGTGTGTTTGTGTCTCAGGCTGACGTGTCGCAGCACATCGTTTCGCAGCGGCCTGGAGCTCGTATGCCGTCGGACTTCGCCACGTTCCCCTCCGCCTCTTTCGTCAAGGTAAGAGCTGACAAACACATGATTTATTAGGCTTTGGAAGTCTGTGCATTAGTGAACGTGCAGACGTGTGTGTCTCAGGCCAAAGCGGAGCAGCAGAGCGGCTCGGTGCTGGTGGGGAAGGTGATGATTCCCTGCGCTCGCAGCGCGGAGCAGACACACCGCCTCGTCCTGTCGCAGCAGCAGCTGCAGCGCGTGCATCGCCTGCTCATGACGTAAACAATCCCGCGCTCTCAGGAAACATCCGGCGCCAAAGACAGCTGCTCGTCTTCTGAAAGCCATTCAACGCCTAAACACATCCATCACGTTTCTCACATGGGATAATACAGCAATTCTGACTCGGGTCTCACAATTCTGACTTTTTTTAGTATTGCGACGCAATCTCAGAATTAAAAAGATATAACGCAGAATTGCAAGATATAAACTCACAATTCTGACTTTTATGAAAATCTGAATTGCAAGAAAAGTTTATTTTGTGGTGAAAAACAAAAAAACTGAGAAACAATAAGAATTTCAAGATATACAATCAGTATTATGAAAAAAAAGTCAGAATTTTGAGATATAAACTCAATTGCAAGAAAGTAAGTCGGAATTCTGAGTTTATTGCAATTTTGACTTTTTTTTCTCATAAATCTGAGTTTACATTTTTGTGGGGGAAAACAAAACACACAATTGTGGGATGTAAACTCATAACTCGGAATTACGAAAAAACTTTCTTTTCTCCAAATTTAAGAGTTTAAATCTGGAAATTCTGAGAAATAAAATGTCAGAATGGCAAGATATAAACTCAGAATTAGGAGATATAAACTCACAATTGCGAGAAAAAAAGTTATTTTGTGTTGGAAACAAAAATTAGAATTGCGAGATATAAACTCAGGATTGCGAAAAAGGAAGTTATAATTTTGCTTGAGTTTACATCTCACAATTTTGACTTTTTTTGCGAGTTTATATCTTGCATTTCTGAGAATAAATTAAAAATTGCAAAACTGAGAGTTGTCTGAATTGTGAGAGAAAGTCATAAATGGGTTTTTGTTTTTATTATTCCGTGACGGAAACACACTTCCTTGTGTTTCAGAGGAACTCAAAAGGAGACGCTCTAAAGTTCTGCTTTTGTTTTTCACTGAAAACAATCACAGCATATGGATTTGCAAAGACATTTTCCTGTTGGTTGAAATATTCTTCTAACAGATTTTCTCAAAGCTGAACCCGTGCGGTCAAACAGCTTTAACTTTTAATTAGCTGATCTTTGTTAAACGGTTCGCCGATATCTTTGCTTCCATGCTTTGGTTTTCTAGTTCGTCTAATCGTTTGGTTGCACATTTCACACAACGAGACGTCAAGCTCCGTTTAGTCAGTTTTTGAGTACACTCGGTGAAGGAGGTTAAAGGGCTAACTGTACTAGTTCACATGAAAGGAAAGCACTAAGAGATCAGTAGGTTTAGATGATAATCGCCAGTAACTCACTCGTATATTAGCGCTTCATTAGATTCAAAGAACCAATCAATCAAGATCCACGACTATTAAAAGAAGAACATCTGTTTGACCGACACTCGTGATTTATGAGTCAGAAGCACACGTGTGTTTTCAGTCTCTGTTTTTCTAGATTTAACACCTTTTGCAAATGTGTATGACTCTTCTGATCCTCAGTACAATATGATCTCTGGTTGATTTGCATTTATTCTCTCGGATGGCTGGTTCAGTGTTTTAATCGTTTATGCATTTGACATGTTTCTCAATGGAAACAATTGCAATAAAGACGGAAAAAAAATTATTTTGTGCTTGACTTCATCCACTTGTATTAAAAAATAAATGCACATTGTCCTCTTTTGGAAGTCACTTTGGATAAAAGAGGGTTACTGTGAGTCTTAATTCTCCCTTCCACAAATGATATAGGTCTTAAACCAGAGCCGGAAGGCTTGAATTCATGAAGTCATGGCATTAATTGTTGCATGCACTTGAAAAAAATGAATATCTTCCGCAGTATGTTTGTCTTGTTTTCCAGTGCAAATATCTAAACATCTTTAAATCAGTACATTTACTGGAGACGCAAAATGAAGTGAGATTGTCTAAAACAAGAACAAATATCTGTCAAATGTGTTTGAAAACGTGTTCCCTTTGAATTACGTAGATTTTTCTGAGCCCACTGACAGACATAAACTCAATTCCTCATAAAACAAGACTTACCGTCTTAATATATTTTCATTTGAGTCTTTAGACATTTGCGCATTTTCTTAAAAAGTCTTAACTTTAACATCAGAAACCCTGCAAAGCATCTGCTAAACACATACATGTACAGGTGAAAAAGCCAGACGCTTCAGATTTAGTGTTTGAGGAAAAAAACAACTTTATTTTCCTTATTTTTGTAAATGATTAAAGTGCTTTTGATCGTATATGCGTTAGGTGCGCAACAGCATTTAAAACTACACAATTAACAAAAGCATTCTGAAGACGTTCATTGGTTCAAAGTGGTTAAAATCACAATAGCACGAGTGTAACAGTGTGTTAAGCAGATTTCTCAGATAAAGGCGCTGAAGAAATCGAGTTCTTCCTCTTCGGTGTCTGCATCGGCGCAGAATGGAGGAGGAAAGAACTGCTCCGGGTCCTCGATCCCCGTCACGGCATTAAAGTAGCTGAAAAACCAACATTAGCACTGTTAATTATTGCTAGGGTCAAAGAACAGATGCGTAAAAACACGTATTGTAGAATTAGCTTTTGTCCGTTTATTTTCATGCTGGTATCACGTATGAACAGTCACGTACGTCGTAACGACCCATCCAGACTTGGCCGTGTAGTAAAGCGTCGACACCGGGATGCATCCGAACTCTGTGACCGTGGCCAGATATTTACCTGGGAATTAAAAATAATGAACTAAATGCATGCAGTGATTTTAACTGTACGCAATGGGAACTTCTGTAGATGAAACATTAACAGCAGCAGGCAGTTGTAATAAAACTGGTAAACATGCAAATCAAACTGACGTCAAAAACTTGACATGACGTTGATTTGATGTAAACCGAAATTCAAACATGTTGGTCTATTTATTAAACCAATTTCAGTGTGATTTTTAATTTCAACTTCCAACTTTCAACACTGGAAGAGATTGCCGTCCAAACTGAACGTAAAATGAAGTTACAGCATCTTGATCAAGTATTGACTCATATTTGACGTCAAATTGATATCAAGGTGCCTGCTGGGTAATAAAACCAGGCATTGGTTAATTTGCATGAACATGGTTCTAAAAAGTTATGGTGATCTAAAATGTTGCATCATGTTTTATTAATGGAGAATCATCCTGCATCCTACAGAAATTGTATTTGTATTATTATTTGATATTATATATTTTATTGTATATTATTTTATTTTAAGTTTTTAAATGCATTTTAAATAATTTTTATTCCTTACATTTTATTTCTTATTTAAACTTATGATTAGTTTTCTCAGATAATGGAAAACATCTTAAATGCATCTTATAAATATATATATATATATTTTTTTCATTTTTTTAAATATATATTTTTTATTTTATTCCTTACTTTTTATTTCTTACTCAACTTTATGATTATTATTATTATTTGTGATCACTTTTATCACTAAATGTTGCATCTTGTTTAATTAATGATAAATCATTTTAAATGCATCCTGCATCCCACAGATGTTTTATTATTATTTATAATTTTAAATATGTTAAATACATTTAAAAAAAAATGTTCCTTACTTTATTTGTCTTATTTAACTTTATGATTGTTATTTTGAATCACTCAAGCACTTTGAATTACTATTGAGTATCATATGCCAGAATATATCAATAGAGTTGTCTAGCCTTAAATCCTCATTCATGAAACACGAGCAGAACTCATTTCTGTTGCTAGTTCTTTAAGCTGTTGCGGAGTTACGGTTAAATCCACATGGTGCTCACCTCCAGTCTCAGGTACGTCTCCCGTCCAGGTGTTGACCAGCAGACCTTCACCTGGCGCCGACGACCCTCCCAGAATCACCTGCGACAGCAGCGAGGCATTATGGGGAATGTGTGAGGGGTGGAAGTCTGCATGGAGAGGATTCTTCTGACACGTCCGGTTCTTGTAGTCGATGGTGTAGACCACAGCCTGAGGGAATCAGTGAATGAAGCATTAGAAACACACACATTCAGTGACATGACAGCATGCCTGAAACATATGGAAGCCCGTTTCTGCCACAAAATCATGCTTTGGTAAATCATAATTATGACTTTAAAAGTTATAGAAGATACTACGAAGATAAAAAGTCATAGTTATGACAAAATGTTAACTGTGAGATAAAAAGTCAATTGTGAAAAAAGTATTATTAGATAAGTCAAAATTATGACTTTAAAAGCCATAATTATGAGATGAAAATCAAAATTATGACAGTCAATTATGAGTTAAGTCGAAATTGACAAAAAGTTAATTCTGAGATACAATTAATTGTGTGATAAAAATTGAAACTATGACAAAAAAAAATCATAATTATTAGATTATAAAGTCAAAATTGTGACATAAAATGTCAATTATAAGATAAAGTCCAAATTATGATATAGGTCAGTTATGAGAAAAAAGTCTAAATTATTAAAAAAAATATTATGAGATAAAGCTGAAATTATGATCCAAGTCAATTATGAGACAAAATCCAAATTATGACAAAAAAGTTGAAATGAGTCAATTATGATAAAAGTTGAAATAATTACAAAAAGTAATAATTCTGAGATAAAATCAACATTATGACAGTCAATTATAAGATAACATTTTTTTTAAACTATGACAAAGTCATACTTATTACATTATAAAGACAAAATTGTCACATAAAATGTCAATTATGAGATATATGACATAGGTCAGTTATGAGACAAAGTCAAAATTATGACAGTCAATTAATTATGAGATAAAGTTGAAATTATGACATAAAAAGTTGAAATTATGACAAAAAGTCATACCGTATTGTCCCGAATATAAGACGATGTTTTTTTCTTGGAAATGATAAAAAGTCAAAATTATAACACAAAATTTTGGCCTTTAAAGTCAGAATTTCAACTTTTAAAGTCATAATTATGACTGTGTCATAATTTCAACTTTTTGTCATAATTTCAACTTTTAAAGTCTTAATTTCGACTTGTGTCGAATGAGATGAACATTTCCGGGTAACTTCATATCCGCTGATTGTTTGTAGAAAGATGGTTTCAGTTCAGTTAGCAGCTGGTGAATTTAGTAAATCATTGTTTGGATACTTTGACTTTTAATTGAGTAAATATTGTCAGAGAGCTCAGATTTTAACATCAGCACATTTTCTGAGTAGTTTTTACACTCTTGTTGCCTCATCCATTTTTTTTCTATGAATTTCAGTTAGCAAACAAACGACATGTTTTTGAATGCTGTTCTCTGTATATTAAAGCTGCATTGATGAGGACCTGGAGTAATTCACTTCTGTTCAGTTTCTGTTCCTGTAAGGCTGATATTTCAGGGGTTTGTGTTCGAACACTCGGTGTTTGTTCATGAGAAATAAAACGATAGTTCCACATGGAGTTTGTGCTTCACCTCTCGAAACAGGAACAGCATATTGGCATGGAATGATCTGCTCTGAACTTGACCAAACTCCCATAAACGGATGCGCTGGCCGATAGCATCATAGCGATATTTAGCAACCGCCCAGTCCTGCCCGTCTCGAGCGCTCTGAAACACACACAGCTATGTGTTTAAATATGCTATCAAATAATAAGAGGAAAATACCTACCAGACTAAACATTTGGAATCAGTAACATTTAAACAACAACAAGATAAATGACTACTTTTATTCATCGAGGACACATTAAACTGATTAAAAGTGACAGTAAAGACATTTATAATGTTACAAAATATTCTATTTCAAATAAATGCTGTTCTTCTGAACTTTCTGTTCATCTGTGAATCCTGAAAAATAAAATGTATCACGGTTTCCACAAAAATATTGAGCAGCACAACGTTTAACAGAGATTCACATAGAAAACAGCTGCTTTACATTCTAATAATATTTCATAATTTTTACTGTATTCTTGATCAAATTAATGCAGCCGTGGTGAGCAGAAGACTTAAAAAACATCTTCCACATTTTTGACAGGTGGTGTACATTTATATCTCTCATTCATATTCTAGAGTTGATGAACTGAACCAACCAGCTCCGAGATAAATTACAACAAACTTTTGAACAATCGCTCGATCAATAGGAGCTGAGAAAGACAAGTCTTCAGTTCTTTTGAAATGAACTGCTCATGAAGCTCAGTGAATGATATAATCAAATCAAACCGTGATGCAATAACTATAGACTTCAATTGAATATAATTGAATATTACATGTAAAATATGCAGAAATACAAATATAGAAGTGGTTTAAGAGTATAGACCAATTCTCAAGGCATCATGGGAGTGGATGGTCGTTCATTTAATGTCTAATATGTCATAATAAGTGAATGTGAATAATAACTCACCACGCTCATACTGCCAGACAGCAGCGCTGGAGTTCCTGTAACACAGACCACATGATTTACTTCATGCAAAACATTCATGAACACGCTTACAGTGCAAGCGCATGCAGCAGATCTGGATCTGCCTGTTTGTTTTTGCTTTATTAATAGCCAGGTCTGTTTTACTGGACGTGCACATTGTTTCTTGCATGTTGACTGTAATGAGAGATCAGATAACACGGTTCAAGAGACGTGCTTTAAATGCCTCAAAATGTTTCCATATTCTTGCACAATTATTATGCAGTATTCATAATTTATAAACTACTTTTTTATTCATGTCACACTGCAAAAAAAAAAAAACACTGCAAAAAGTTAGCTTGTTAAAATCACTGAATTTATTTTAATTCTAATTAAAGCACAAAAATGATTAAAAATAGTGACCAGCATCTACAAACACAATGTGTTATTCTTAAAAAAATTCAAATACATTTTAATTTAAAATCTTAATTACATGAATTTCAAAACTGTCTTAACGAACATCCAGTTATTATTGTTAACTAAAACCATTAAAAGAAAATACTTGAAATAAACCAAACATTAACCGACATATTTTAAAAACTTTCAGCTAGTTGCCAAGACAACATTTCTCATAAGCTAAAAATAAAAATTCATAAGAACTATATATACATATTTGAGAAAACTAATAAAAATTACATAAACAACAAAATTACTAAAAATTCACAATATTAATAAAAACTAGCATATTAATGATACTAAAATAACACTTGTCCACAAGAAACACATTCAACCCCACACTAAAAAATAAAACCGAACATTTTTTGGACATGTATTCTTCAAAGCATTTGAGTTCTGTGTAAACAGGTTGTTAAATAAATATAATAATCGCTCAGCAGCGTGCTATTATTGTTATTTTGTAACAGACAGCAGTTGAAGAGCTGCAGTAGAGACCTGCATCTGTAGTTTGACAGACTTACGGCATCGATGCGGTCTCTGTGCCGAGCATCTTCCAGTCAGAACCAGCAGCAGCAGCAGAGCCGAACACAAACCCAGCAGCAGCTTCATGTTCACCGCTCAGATGTGTGTGTGTGACCTTCAGCTGCTCTGCCTGCATTTAAAGCTCCTGACGGTAAACACATCCAGGACTTCCTTATTCACAGCACAGAGTTCACTCCACAATCCACTGCCTGCTTTTCTGTCGGCTCTCAGGAGAACATGACGTGTGGATCATAAGAGCTGAAAACAACACCAGCTCTGAGACCATCAATGACACATCAGTTTTAGAGATTCTAATGATTAAATTCAACATATTTATTACATATTCTCTGTGTTTACAACCCCAATCTGCTGTATCATTCTCCTCAGTCCTTAAACCAATGAATTTCCATAACTTTTCATTTGTGATTAATGCACTTTTAATTATTTATTTGTATTAGATTTTATAATTGTAATATTTTATATATGTATATGTGTGTGTGTGTGTGTGTGTCCCTGGAGCACAAAACCAGTCATAAGGGTCGATTTTTTAAAATTGAGATTTATTTATCATCTGAAAGCTGAAAAAAAAAAGCTTTCCATTGATGTATGGTTTGTTAGGATAGGACAATATTTGGCTGAGATACAACTATTTGAGCAAAGAAGTCTAAATATTGAGAAAATCATCTTTAAAGTTGTCCAAATGAAGTTCTTAGCAATGCATATTACTAATCAAAAATTAAGTTTTGATATATTTACGGTAGGAAATTTACAAAATATCTTCATGGAACATGATCTTTACTTAATATCCTAATGATTTTTGGCATAAAAGAAAAATTTATAATTTTGACCCATACAATGTATTGTTGGCTATTGCTACAAATATACCCCAGCGACTTAAGACTGCTTTTGTGCTGCAGGGTCACATATATATTACTCCTGCTCACTAAAAGTACTGATTCATCTACTAGATAAAAAGATAAATACAATCCATATAGAATATCATATAGAAGCTCCCAAGATCCTATCATATCATATATAAGCACTACAGACATTATAGACAGAGTTTATAGACATTACAGTATGACTATGTATTTTATAATTTTCACTTGACTTGACAACAGTAATCACAATTTTTAAGTTCTCTGATATTTCCATGACTGTCAGAAATATTGCTGTTTACTTTTATGTTGTTTACAATCAATCATCCTCTAAACTGATTCATTGTTTAGTGTGATTCTATGGCATATGTACTGTGCATGTTCTTCATAAAACAGCGAGAGTGCTTTGCACGGCCAGTCGGGTGAAAATAAGAGAAGTACACAGCGTGAATGAGGTTGAGTGTTTGTTTTGAAACTCTGGAATGGAGTTGAACTGGTTTCAGTCACATGATGCGGCCCCCGCATTAATGATGACACTATCATAAGACTCAGTCAGAATGTGACCCAGATATTTCACAATGTGGAACTGGATTTACTCAGTCCAAAGGTTCTTGTGGTTAGATAATGTGTTATTGATAATAGTCAGTTCCTCATTTCTCATATGAACATTGCTGTTTTACGACCTATAAATTTCTATAAATAAAACATTCAAGATTTTATAGTAACACATGTTATATTAGGGTAAATTCTAGGCCAGTTTTTGACATCAAGATGACTGTAAAAAGCCACATTATATTGTTACATGTATATATTATCTGATTAGTTTGAGTCCGGCAGCTCGACAGATCTCGTTACACTCGTCTCCATGCTGATGTCTGATGAAGTCGTTGATTCCGTTTTGTTGAAAGTTGCTAGATCTCGACTTCAAGAGCGAGTGAATCTGAGGGTCGGTCAGGTAGGTCAAGCCCTTCCCGTTGGCCGTTATCCATCCTGAGGAGACAATTAAAATAGGAAATTTGCTGGAACATTTTTCGAAACCTTTTTAGTTTTCTCAAAATGAGTTTTATCTCCACTTCAGCAGCACTCACATACACCAAACTTAGCAGTTTTATTCCTCTCTGTATTCTGATGATTTTTACTGAAGGGTTTGTTCATATGTCATGTGCCTGATTATATATAGCATTTTATTCCTAAAAACATGGTGAAAATGCATTTTTTTTTGTCTGTTTACAGTATTTTTGATTTATAGAGTGATAAAAAAATTCCCTTCTGGAAAAACCTTCATCCTTCATAGAGCAGCCCTTAATTAATCCTTCGTGGACAAATTTGGGCACGAATGTCTCACGTGTGATCCTTAATTATTTTTAAATAAATGTCAAAACACTATCTTCACTTAAGTAAAAACAATCAATTTATGCATTTCTTTTGTGATTTTTTTTGGTGTATTTTTTAGCTTATTTACCTATAAAATTACAAAATTGCTCCATTGACTCTCATGTAAAGTATGATTATTTTTTACTTAAGTAAAAATATTCATTCCAGTAAGTTGAAATGGCCAAAACTTCAAAATTGTGTATACTTCGGCGATATCTGGTGACATATGTTGGTGTAAAAATAGCAATTACATGAAATATCAAAGGCCACTAGATGGCTGTAGTTGGCCTACTTACTGGCTGCATATTCTGAAGTCTAAACCAATGTTGTAACAAACTGAACCTCTTACGTTTTAGATTTGATCACAAATTAAAATTTTAGATTTTTTTAAAGAACATTTGTGTTGGGTGAGACTATACAAAGATACCAAAATATGCTTACAGACAAATCTGACCATGCTATAAGGAAAAGTGGTTGATTGGCACATTTAAAAACAATTGCTGTTACTGGCTCATTCAATTCTTTGTTTGTACATGCGTGAGTGACTGTTTTTTATTTGACAAAATTTAAAACAAAAATCTGTTATAGGCTCATTTAATGCTTTGTTTATGGATGTGTGTGTTTGTGTGTGAGAGTGTTTGCCACATTGAGAATGTTGCATAGGCTCACTACTTCATTTATGTGTATGTATGATCTGCATTGTGTTGGATTTATTGATTTTTATTGGACAAATAAAGAAAAATTGCTCTGAATTATAATCTCAACCATTCATTTTTGACATTTTTTACAGAGGTTTTTTTTTCCCAAACACTTAACATTGTTGAAGCAAGTCCAACTTTTTTTTGTGTTCAGGTGGCAAACTTAAGATTTTTTAAGATCAAGAAGTCTTTTACCGCTCAGATTAAGGAAACCATTTTTATTTAAAAAAACAAACAAACAAAACAAAATAATTTTTGATTGATTAAAAGGAGAATAAGTTTGACCCTTGCTTTAGTCAGTATTCAGATTTATGTTCTGGAAATGTACGTAAACTAGCGCATATTTAATTAGATAATGCCTCAATCTGCATATTTAAACATAACATTTCAAAATGAGTTTTATCTCCACTTCAGCAGCACTTACAGACACCAAACTTAGCAGTTTTATTCCTCTCTATATTCTGAAGATTTTTACTGAGGGATTTGTTGATACATCATTCACATGAGTTTTTATAACATTTTATTCCTAAAAACATGGCGAAAATTTTGTTTTTTCCTGTCTGTTGACACTATTTTCTGATTTATGGAGTAATAAAAAGAGAAATCCCAAATCCCTTCGGTAAAATCCTTTAACTCTAATATGTCAACAAAATCAAACAAGAATTTTGAACCGGGCTTTAGATTCATGTTCTAGAAACGTATGCAAATGAGTGCTTATTTAATTAGAAAATTCCTCAAATTGCATAATTAATTTCAGAAAACTTGTAATATAAAAAATGTTTGCAATTCTTAATGTGAATATGTGATGTTTTTTAGTCAAATTGCCCTGTAATTTCAATCATGGCTTTATCACACCAAAACAAACGCTGAACAATGAAGATTTCTAAAGACGATGTGTTCTTTGTTAGTTGAGGATTGTTTTTTGAAAATTGTCTTGTTGACTTGTTGCTTTACAAAATGTGCTTATGGATCTACTGTGACATAAAATCTTGCAAACAATGCAAGTGAATTGAGACACGTTTGTCAATAAGACAAGATAATTCTTCTCAATTCTTTTTTTATGAACAAGTATGCTCAAGATCTCAGATCTCTCACCTTGCAGATCCACCACGACTTCCTGATGATTGGAGAACTCGTAGGCGAAATGACCAAAGGCGATGCCGTATTTAGTCGCGTCATGTTTCTTTTCAGTACCTCTTGCGTTGTTTGTGAGTTTTACAAATGTCCCAGACATGTACGGCTCTGCAGACAAGCAGGTTACAATGCGATCCTTCTCCAGAACCTGAAACAGATGTGTGAATACAACTGCATTAAAGTCTACAGTTTTGTTTTTAATGTTGGAAATACCTTAATCATAAACTTTGACGTAATAAGCCATATCCAAAATAAAAAAAAATAAAAAAATAAATAAACTATCCATATATAATATATACAATAATTAGTCATGTTCACTGATTTTTTCACTGTCTAAATACAGAAGTGGGTTTACAAATACAGGTGTTTTTAGATGTACACACATGCCATGCAGTGTTTTGATCAGGTTGATAAGCAATTAAAGTAGTGGATCTCACCAGCAGCACTTCAGACGGGATGAAGAAGATCTGGGTTGTGACGTTATTATCATACAGGCATTTATTAAACTCTGTAACGTAGTATTGTGCAGTCATCTGTCTCTCCACGTCATCAAGGTGCGAATGAAGCCCTTTAACTTTCAGGTATTCCTTTCCTACATAGCTGAAGATTGAATGAGTGCAAATGTGCATAGCATAATATTTCATAACATTTCCATCTATTATAGTGCAATCATGCATATGATCAGCTAAGGACAAGAGAGAAGGAAAACTTGTTTTCCTTGCTCACTATGACTATAGAATAACAATAACAACAACAACATTCTAAACAATATTTTTATTTTATTATTTAAATAATAAAAATTTAACAAACCAAATAAATATATTACTTTTGCAGTAACTTTGTGCTGTAAAATCAAAAATTAATATTCATTAATTATTATAATAATAATTTATTGTTGTTCTGTAAAATTTGTAGTTTTTTTTAATTATTATTTCTTTGCTTTAACATAGAGCTTTTATTTTGGCCAGAAAAAAAACAAGTGACCTAAAATCTTCTCTTCTGTTAACAACAGATTTAGAAACGATTCTTATTACAAATTTGGAAAGATAGCTGTGTGTTAATTTTGGACACTGGCAGAGATGCCAAGGGTTTCCTGCACACAGCCACTAGGTGGCGCCGCTAGCTCATGCAATGCTGTCGGAAGCAATGCATGAATGAAAAAAATGCATATTAAAGGCTTGTTATTGGAACACAATATGTTTTTTCCTCAGATTTACACAATGTGCATGGGTCATACTTTGTAGATCGGGAAATAAAATCTGTATCAATATGGAAAAAAAACACATCCCTAAGCAATGTTTTAATTCTTTTGACATGATTGTTAACTGATAAAACTAGTCCTACCTGTTAAGCAGTTGTTCCTGGTGCAGGTACTGCACCTCGATGGCTTGTCTCTGTTTGCCTTGGACACCCATCTGATTCCCAATGTAAACGCTGGTTTCAGAGCCTATCCAGACATCTGAGGCCTTTGAGTACTTCAGGACGATGCCATCTGCCAGATTAGATGAGGACATGTGCATCTGTTACAACCGTTCACCTCAATTTGCAGAAGAAACACCATGACACATCACTTACCGTAGGCCTTCTCCAGTTGTCTGAGATCCAGAGGCTTCAGCGGTTTGTTCGGCAGTCGCTCAACAAGGCAGCGTTGACAAACTCCAGCCAAAAGAGATCTGTAGTCACGCTCAGTCAGAACCTCACTTCCCATGATGCAGTTCTCGAAGCAGTCCTTGCACACTGGCGCGTTGTCTCCTGTAGACGAGGGTTTGGCGGGTTGATGCTTATCGGGTGTTGATAGATGCTCAAACCCCAGTTCCTCAAATGGGTCACTCTCGGTGGACGGTAGAGTGGTTCCTTGGCATTCTTGAATCTTGTCTGGGAACTGAAGATGCTGATCCGTCCTTTCTTTCTTGTGTATTAACTCAAGTCGTTCTACATTAGCGATGGGGCTTATGGAGAGTTTTTGCCATGAAGAATGTGATGCGGAGCTATCGCAGAGGGAAAACGAGGAAGTGCTTCCACCTTTGGTGCGGCCAACCTTTGCATCGTTATTGATTTCGTTGCTATCATGAGAGGGATCTATAACATCCTCCTCGGTTTGTATGTCACTCTGAGACTGTCCTGATACACGTTCCCATGAAGATCCACTGCTGAAGGAACTGGAAGACGTTCTTGGGGCCAGGTTCTTCTGATCGTCTCTCCATTGGATACTTGGCATTTCTGATGGGTTGTCCTCAACATCTTCAGTTGTGGCGAGCTCTTGCATCGCTTGGGATTGACATTGGTTTTCTTTATTGTTTCTAAAGGTGTTGGGAACGGATGGACTGACGCTACTTTGATTGCTCGGGTTTGCTTCTTGACTCCCATTGCTAAAGTCATCAACCACCTCATAAGATCCAGTGCTGCTTTGTTCATCGACAGTATGACAGCTTTGATCAACCAAAATCAATGATGATCCATTGCTAGATGGATTCTGCTTGGAGGAAAACAGACTTGAATGATCTGCTCCATGATCCGGCGCTTTCTGCATCTCCGTTGCGAGGACTTCTGTGTCCGTCTGAAAAGCCGTTATACATTGCGCATGAGTCGAGCACGAACCTCCTTGAACGCAATTCTCGAATGCCTCACAAACAGACTTGTGGTGCTTTCCGAAAACGTCCAATGCCTTCGCAAAATCGCTGAGCGTGAACAAAACAGGCCCGAACTGCATCGAATGGTAGCTGTCGGGAATAAAAGAGCGCGGATCAGAATTACGAAACGTTTCTACCTTCAACAGCAACTTAATCTGCTGTATCTTCGCCATGATCTCAGTACACAAAGTGGAGTCAGCTCTAGTGCAGTAGTCGACAAATAAAGTCATGGCTTCCCGACAGGCGCTCATCGCTGAGATGACCATCTCGGACGGGCCGGTCATCCATCTGTGAGTCGTGGCTAAGCAGTAAGCGGCTTTGAGGAACGTGTGCAACTCCAGCTTGCTGGTGACGACGTCTCCTGTCGTCTTTGTTAGCAAGCCGATCTCAAAGGCCTCCTTAGCCAAAACGAGGTACATCTGCTGATCCTCCACAGGGCATTTTTTTGAGAAACTGTAAGACAGTAAACAAATGCCCTGGGCGACCTGCAAAAGAGCATCAGGAGGGGGAAATAAAACCATAAATACAGTATAATAACAGGGTTTGTCAGTCTGATGAACAATCCTTATTGTTTAATGAAGGAATACAGTAATTCACATTTATGGAAGTCCATTTCTGCCACATGAAAAATACAATTCTTTGGTTAATCATAACTATAGCAGGAAAGTCAAACTTATGACATATTAAGTCAAAATTATGAAAACATTTTTTAAATAAAAGTCACAAATGAGATTAAAATCATAATTGTGGGACAAAAAGTAACATTTTAGTTTTAAGCAACAATTATGTCATTTTATCTCATTTCAAACTTTTATCTTATAATTATGACTTAGGGTGTACTTTGACTTTTTTCATAATTTCAACTTTTTGTCAATTTTGAATTTTTACTTTTTATCTCATAATTATGACTTATTATATCACAATTTTGAGGTTTATCTCTAGTTTACTTTTTATCTCATAATTATGACTTATTATATCATAATTTTGAGGTTTATCTCAATCTCAAATTTCCCCTCCAATTTTTACATTATCTCATAATTTTGACTTTTTGTCATAAATCTGACTTTCTGTCAACGTTGACGTTTTATCTCATAGTTGACTTTTTATCTCATAATTATGACTTATTATATCATAATTTTGAGGTTTATCTCATAATCTCAACTCCCCACAATTTTTACTTTATCTCATAATTTTGATTTTTTATGTCATAATTTTTACTTTCTGTCCACTTTGACTTTTTATCTCATAATCTCATAACTTAATAAGTCATAATTGTCTTTTTATCTCATTTTTATAAAGTCATATAAGACCTACCTCATACTTATGACTTTTGTTTTTTTTTGTTAAAAAAATTATATAAGTGAATATAAAAAAATAAAATGTGTATTAGCATTTAAAAATCATAAATAAAGATTTAAATAGGGTACAAAACTGTGTCTTCATTTCTTCATTTAGCCAAACTAAATCTTATATGAGCAGTTATATTATGTAACATTTTTTTTTACCATTTAATAAGGTTTGCACTTTTGCAACCCTGTTACCAAAGATGGGAAATTTATGTTCACATGACTGCAGTCACTACAGAAAAATGAGTGCATGTAATGCTTTACAAAAAAGGACACCAAATGACCTATTTATGGAATGAGCCAAAAGAAAATATGATTCTGTTTATTCTCAAAAACTCACCACATTGGTCAGAACGTACAGAGATCCATACTGACTGAACACAACCGCCATTTTGGCCGCTCGCGCCGCGGACAGCAGACGATGGCGACTCTCTCCTAGAAAACTCTGGAAGAGGGGAAAAGAGTGTCCAATAACAAGCTCAACAGGCGAACAACTGATTTAGGACATTTTAGACTGTACTACCAAGTCAATATGAAGCTTTTTCTGAAGCGCAGCGAAGTCTCGGTCATTCATGGAGGTCAGTATGTTTGCCAGGAGCCCGAGAGACGTTCCAATACCCTGAAAACAACAACAACTGATTCAGAATCAAGAGTGATTTTCACACACTACAACTCCAGACCAAAGGAGTGATAGAGGTCGAGTTTCATTGTAAGAGTGTGTACTGTAGTCCAGACCTTTTTATCAGGTTGTGGAAGAGCGTAAAAGCCAATCAGAGACGCCCATATGAGTTCAGCAGCCTCAAGCCACAGACCTAATAAACACAAACATGCTACATTATACATTTATAATAACAGACACGTTTAGCCCTCGGATGATGACCAGATGATCCAAACATATAATGCAATGCAATCCAATGCTGACTGAGAGCTGAAGAAATAAAGGCTCCTCAGAAGATGTGAGATGTTCTGGAGGCTTGTGAAGATCATTCCTCCGCTGAGGAACAGTGAAAGTAAAGCTTCTGGAAACAAACGCTCCTCAAAAGATCCTGAGGATCAGATTTGAGACTCTAAAACATGATTGATGGAGAATCAAGTAAAGCTGAGCTGCTTCAGTCCAGTAAGTGTTCATCTGGAGATATTACTGCAGTTATTCTGACGCTTACTTGATCAAAACCAGTCAAGATCCAGCTACAGTTACACTAAAAGAGCTCTGACTGGATAAAACACTCTAAACGATCAATCAGAGACAGAAGGCATGGAGGAGATCGAGTGTGAAACAGGTTTACAGCAAAGCTTTGATGATTTAGGGCTTTAGAAATGTGCGTTTAAAGTTCTCTAAATCCACACATCTCACCGAGCGTCTGCAGCACTTGTCCTCGCACCTGAAGACTGACGGCTTGCACTAGCGTCTGATCGCTGGCCTTCTGATACGTCCACGAGCCTGAATCACAATTAACCAGAAACAGCATGCTGCATTTTCACAGCAGAGACTGGCAAATGAGCTGAAATATGAGTGAAAGTACCTGTTGAAGCATTATTATTGATCAGACTGCTGAGAATGAACTCTGCTTTCTGCAGTTTACCTGCATCACAACAAAACCAAAGAGTCACGTTATGGATCAGTTTAGAGCTGAAACACACACACACACAGAGTGAAGAGCTCACCGGTGTTCAGATAGACTCGAGCCTGTCTGATGATGACCTGAGGGGCGATGGGAACGTCCGGATAACGTTTGTGCAACGCTTTAGCAATCTTCAACAGCACATGAGAGCCGTCCATCCAGTACAGAAGACGGTCGACCAGGAAAACCACTGCGACCGCCCACTCCGGCTCATCGGCGGCGATGCTGTCTCTGAGAAACACCTGAAATCACAGCAGCCTTCAGATCACCGATTCAGCTCCGTTCGGCTGCCGTAACCCACGGTCTGATCGTTACCAGTAACTGCGGCAGATGTTTTCTGATGAGATCCGAAGAGTTCATTTTGTCCTCAGACGTCACGGATTGTTTGTACTGCCATTTCTCCTCAACGAACGGCCACTTTCCGTCAGCGGCCTCCTGGAGGAGCGTGTTTAGATCATCCGGAAACGACCCTGAGAGTCAGAGGTCAAGACTTTAATAGGAATACTGGACACTGCATGTCTTTCTTGGCTCATACAGTGAAAGTCAATGGGGTCCAATGTTGTTTGGACCCTACGATTTTGGGAGAAACACCCAGCTAATAACAATATGTTCTTGGAACGCTTTGCTAATGTTCCCATTGAGTTATTTCTGAATGTTCTTGGTTGTGTGAATTTTGTAACATTTTCCAAACATTATGCGAATGCTACTTTCGAATGTTCTTTGAACCATCTGTAACAAGTAGTCAGTAGTAACATTTAAAAAAAACATTAGACGAACATTCCAAATGAAATGTTTCTGAAAAACGTTCCAAAATACAATGCATGAATAACGTTTTCGTTATTAAAGCCCAGTAACTCTGAACCAACATTTGATTGGCATTACTAGTAGAACTGGAATGAGCGTTTGTTCATAACTTTAAGAGAACCTTGTCAGAACGTTCCCAATCGCAGTGTTGCCCAGTGAAGTACACTTCATTTTTCAAGCACATGAACTCACATGTTTGTTTTCCACACAGAAAGCATGCCATTGTTATCATACTAAATTGTGTATTCAAGAATTGAAAGGAATACGTATAAATGAAAACCCTTCCTTTTAAATAAATACCACTTGCATTGTATTATCTAACGCAAGCATTCATTTCTAAGTGGATAAAGTGTGTAAATATTTGTTGGGCTGCTGTATAAACACTTATTTTGAAGTAGGAAGTAAGCAATTTTCTGATTCTAGGCAAGAAGCGCAGTAAACGCTAAAACTATATGTGCTGCAAACCAGTGTGTTTATGACTATGATAATAAGTCACTGCCGTTGCTAAGGAATTCACATGCACATAAAGTAGCTTTGTTGACAAGTTTGGGTGAAGATATAGTACTTTAAGTGCCCTGTAGTTTTTGTAGCAAAAATAAACTGCTGCGGTAAAAGCGAGGTGCCATGCAAAATGTGTAATTGCAACACTCATTAGTGTAGTAAAGAGTCCAGATGCTTATTCAAAAATGTAGTGAAGTAGAGAGTAAAAGTTGCTAATATTTTTGAAAACTACAGAGTATCCAACAAGATACTGGAGTACAGTGATTAATTGCATTTACTCAAATGCTTTACACCTCTGTTTGCAACATCAACCAGCATAACAGACTGTTTCTGTAGTTAAAATAACTGGAAGCAACCACACCGAAAGTCTCGCACAACGCGTCTGTAGCGCTGCGTGCGTCATTACCGCGGCGGAGCGTCTGCGTGTCTCCCTTCGGTCCGCTGACAGCGCGCCGCAGACACTCCAGCAGCAACAGCGACACCTCCTGGCCGCTCATGCTTTAGGCTACCTGCCCAAATCAGAACTACAGCATACACATTCATTTATTTTCACACAGACATGTCTCACAATACTAGTTTCCAATCAAATATACTCAAAATATTTGACAATTTTTTTTAAAACGTATTATTTTCTAACCTGTTTTAAACTGTCAAACAACATTACATTACAAATAACGTGAAAACAAATAAAAATATATTTTTATTTTAAAAAAATTAAACGATTTTTAAAAACATAAACAACTCAAATGTACGGGTAATAAACGAGTAATATAAAATAAAAGCGTTTTTACCTTAATTATGAAAGCCAGACTAGTGCTTTGAGGCTCAGAGTAAAACTCACCACAACAAAACGGGAATTCCCATAAACCCGTCCTCGCTGTTAGAGTCGGCCGATTATTGAGATACAGTTACCTTATTTAAACTTATCATCTACTAAAATATGTTTGTAAACTTTGTTTATTTGTTGATGTGAATAAGTTACAATGATACTATCGGACCTGCTTCATGTTGCTTTCGCTTCCGTGTCACGTGTCCGTCCGTCTCAGCCAATCACAGCGTCGCATGAGTGAAACGCCACAACACGAACACAAACAACGCGGATCTAAAATACCATGCAAAAGATTAATGTTCATAATGTAACAGGTTAATAAACATTTTAAATTATTAACACTCAGAAAACATGGTTACACTCCGGCTGAGAAAAATAATAGGTGTAATATTAAACTCAATCAACAGGTGCTCCGTGGCGCAATGGATAGCGCATTGGACTTCTAGGCAAATCTAGCGATGTGATTCAAAGGTTGTGGGTTCGAGTCCCACCGGAGTCGATGTTTTTATTTATAAAACAGTAGGTTCTTGACGCAATGACATACAACTTATATATATATCCTCCTGAGACCCAGCTATGGAGTTTTTGCCTCTGTAGTGGACATTATATTTTAGTGAATTTCTCTCTGTGCTTAAAGGGAAAACCAGTTTATGGAATTTTGACACACATATTGCATAAAGCAAAATAGTATATCAAATCATTTTGTTATGTATTTTATAACATAGTTGAGAACCACCCTTAAACAAAGTTAGTTATAAAAAAATCCTGAAACCTAAAAATTGATTGGTGATTTTAAAAAAATTCCCATTGTTTTTGCCTTTTCATGTCTATTCTTGTCATTTTATTTTTAGAAAAACTGAGTCCTGGTGTCCTCTACAGAGGACATAGCATAACATATGAATAAAATATAATTTTTCAAAAATGTTATTTTACCATTTTTTTCTTATGCTCTAAACAATGTAATGACATGAAAAAATACTTTATTTCTGGTTCTCAGGAGGATATATATATATATAATAAAATAAAAAGACAATAGTAACTAAATAAAACACTTTGAGAATAAATTTGTTTCTATCTAATCAGTTTTCTGACAAAAACAATGACAAATTCTTATGAACTGCTTTATGATTACCTTGCACTGAAATCAGTTTTATTAGTATATGCAAAATGTAAAATTAAAGGCATTAATAAAACTACACTATTGCACTGTATTGAAGGAATTCATTGATTGATCAAAGACTAAACATTAAGAGTTAAAAGGAAATGAATAATAATAATAACAACAATGTAACTAAACTAGTTCATTTATAATATAAATATAATACAGCTTGATTGATATGTGTTAGTAAATATATTGCAGATTCAAGCTCAAATGAATCTTCATCCTGAACGACTGTCAATGAAAACATGACTCTCCATGCAAATAACTCCTTTCTTTGATTTTTTTAGTATTGACAGCATCATTAGCTTAACAAATGCATGAACATGCAAACACGAGTGTGTTTGTGTGTGTTTGCCATAGTTACGACTGCAGTAAAAACTCCACTGGTTAATAAAACATCATCTGATCTGCTAAACAGCATTACATAAACCCAGAGCACATTTGTCACTGTCTGCTTTACATAATATGAATGAACTAAACAAATAAAGAGGAGAGTTCAGTCAGCATTTACTCATCCTCATGTAAACTGGACAAAAAAAAAGCATCATAAAGTGATACCAGTATGAAATTTTATACTGATTTAAAGGAGAAAACGCTGAAACATACTTCACAACAACAGTTCATATAATAATATCCTAACAAACAGAATAGCCTTAAACAATGTATAGTTGGCTAAACTACATCTTACATGGTATGCAGGCAGCAAACTAATTTCATTTCCAGTTTAATTTGAATCGTAGTTTAAATAAAAAATAAAATTTAAAGCTTGGAATCAAAAGATGTATTACCGCAGTTGCATTTTCAGGAGTAACAGCATTAATGAGTAGAGCAAGGTGCAAGCAATGCCAGAATCATGCGCTCGATCTCAGATAATGCACGACTAAAAACAAACATGTGTATGTTAAATGCAATGCAAGTTGCTTTAGATGAAAGTAAGGAGGTCAACTGAGGCAGAGCATAAACTGCTTTCAGTTATTATTCAATGAACTCTGGACTACATATATATATATATATGTACTGAGAGACTGTGCAGTGGAACTCACTGATGTCTTCACAGACATTTTCAACATCTCGCTAAGCCAGGCTGTTGTCCCCACATGCTTCAAAGCTACCACCATCATTCCAGTCCCAAAGAAGTTGTCTCCATCCAGCTTCAATGACTACCGTCCAGTTGCA
>NW_015636692.1:354582-355167 GCF_001515625.1 Sinocyclocheilus rhinocerous
AGAAAGTTCAGAAGAATAGCATATATCTGAAATATAATTTTTTGTAACATTATAAATGTCTTTATCATCACTTTTGATCAATTTAAAGCATCCTTGCTAAATAAAAGTATTAATTTCTATCATTTCCCAAGGAAAAAAAATATATACTGACTCCAAGCTTTTGAATGGTATATGTAGCCTATAATGTTTCAAAAGCTTTTTATTTCAGATAAATGCTGATCTTTGGATCTTTTTTATTGGATCTTTCTTACTGTTGAAAGAAAATTTGACTGGTAGTGTATGTATGTGTGTGTGTACGACTGACTTTGTATTTAATGTGAATTTAATAACAATATTGTAAGTTACTATATTAGGCTATAACATTTTAATTTTACAGAGAGCAAAGAACATTTTCACTTCAGTCTAGCCAGAGTTCAGGCACTCTCAAAAACTCCCATTTAAATCACTGAAGCTGTTTACACTGTGAAATGAATATCTTACTTACATTCATACGCACATCTGCACAGTCAAGCGAGCAAGTGAACAAAACACCGCGTTTCAGCGATGACTCATCTGAACGTCTCTGATTACCCATTGCATTCATAA
>NW_015636692.1:355760-360007 GCF_001515625.1 Sinocyclocheilus rhinocerous
TCTCGATTCTCAAATATGTGTAAGTAAATGCGTTTTGCACCTTTATAGATTATGTTATTTGATCAATGGTGATGGGCAAAGTAGACTAATGGTGTAATCTATTAACTACACATAAAAACCCGACTTTTTACTTAAATAGGCCTACCAGATATATCATGCCATAAAATATTTTTAACACGACTGACTTTGTATTTAATGTGAATTTAATAACAATATTGTAAGTTACTATATTAGGCTATAACATTTTCATTTTACAGAGAGCAAAGAACATTTTCACTTCAGTCTAGCCAGAGTTCAGGCACTCTCAAAAACTCCCATTTAAATAACTGAAGCTGTTTGCACTGTGAAATGAATATCTTACTTACATTCATAGGCACATCTGCACAGTCAGCGAGCGAGTGAACAAAACACCGCGTTTCAGCGATGACTCATCTGAACGTCTCTGATTGGCCATTGCATTCATAAGCTCAACAGACTCGTGTGTGATTGGTTATAATGCAGCGCTGTACAAACACTTCTGTCTCTGGCTCCGTGCCAGCCAAAGCACGAACGCAGATTTGAATAGCAGCTGCAATAGCAACTACTCTCCTCTTCTCCTCCTGCCTTGCTCTTTGGCCCGCATCACTCACCGCAGAGCAAGCCTGTTCTTGATAAAGCTGCTGTGAAAACGTGGGAAATGTGGGAAAAGCCGACGAGGAAGAAGTTGGTGTGAAGGCAAGCGATCTTTATATCGGCGGAGCAAAATACTTCATCGCTCCGTCTATAGCGCATTGTGATTGGATGTTTACGCTGTCAATACAGGAGACAAACCAATGGGCCACTGGCTGCTCGCTGTCCGTGCGTGATGGTCATCGGCAAAAAAAAAAAAAAAACTTCTGTCGGCCCCTTAAGTGCGTCAGCCCACCGGGAAAATGCCCGGTATGCCCGATTACCAATCCAGCCCTATCATATGATAAAATATAATTTGTTGTAAGCACTGTAGGCTAAATCTATTATTATGGGATCTCCTTCAATGCTTTCAGAATCTTTACTTTTTAAAATAATTTTATGTGTTTTTAAAATATATTTTTATATTAACATATTTTAATGACAGTATATTTAATGAACAAAAATGAATTCCTCTATTTATCAAAATAAGCAGAAAATAGTACAAGCGTTGCTAAAGTGATTGTTTCGAGCAAGTAGCCTGTTAAATTGTTCAAGACACATTAAAAACAATATTTTATCTAATGTATTTGTATCAGTGCTGTGCGCCTTTAGCCCCGTTGTACCCTACAGTACTGTATATCTGAGCCAAACGCATCTCTCCAGCTGAAGAACTGAAGAAGAGCTGCAGAGGACAAGCTTATTTCCACAACACCAAAAACACACTCATACTTTAGCTAAAAACCAGAATGCAGCAAATGCAATTATTTTGATCTGTCATACATATATGACTCAGACCGTTCACATAAACCGGTTTGTGACAAGAACGGGTTTTTCATTCACATCTAATATTATTAATACGCATGCTAGGAACATTTCATAATAAACAATGTAATAATTATAATAAGCATTTGTAGACAATTTAAAATTTGAAATTAAAATACAACCCAAAATGTAAAATTCTGCTCATGATGAGAGCGTTTTGATTATTATGTAGGCTACTTTGTTTTTATTTTAAACAAAATATATAAATGGTTCAGACTTCAAGAGGAAAACCCTGAATACTGTATCTTTTCCATCACATGGCCTTCTGCCATATCTAAATGTAAAAATAATAATAGCCTGATAAAACATCTGATCTTACTTTTAATATTCATATCTAATTGGGCTCAACTGGTGAAAATAATTTTTTTTTTTTTTTTGTAGAAAAATTCGCAGACTCCACTGCTTTGTCTCTCGGGGCCCAATATCCTCATCTTTGATGACTGTTTTGACTGTTTTGGGGATTTCTTTCTTTTGCAACTATCCCAGAAGTAAAGTAGGTGTTGTCCGGAAAGGAAATATAGAGAACGGAGCTTGTGGAACTTTGTAATAAAAGATTAAAGACATTGTGTGAAAATCCTTCTGTTAAGTCACAATGAGTTATTCTTCGTTTGTCAGTTATCCACCAGAACATTCACTTCTACTCCTGAAAGTGATCTGTTTTCTCATCTTTACACAGATTGACTGTAATCATCGAGGTCAGCCTGTTAGGAAAAACTGAACTTGCTACTAGGCTCAGAGTAATTTTGCCAAAATTTCAACCCTTATTATTATTTTGCAGGGGCATAGGTTTGCTTTTGACATTGGTGTGGACATTACAGCGGAACATTTTCGCATTTATGATAGACCTTTAACCGCAATTTCATGTCATTTAAAGTCTTTATTTATAGCTTATGGTAAGTTCATAATTCATAAACGGATTTTAATATTGCTATGTTTATCAGACAATTGTGATTTTGTGAACTAACAGCATGACAGCAGCAGCATCAGAGCGCTGTGTGTCTTCATCACACATCACTTTATTTTAATATTAGTCGAATTGGACGCAGGATGATTCTGAAAGAAAACTCTACTGTTGCTGTAACTGACTAACAGATAAACCGCACGCTCTTATTTCAATGTTTTTTTTTAAAAATATTTCAGCTAAGTTTGCTTTATTCATTTAGTTGAACAACAAAGTTAAAGTTAAAGTCTGTCCGTGGCGACTCCAAATCATGCCGCGCTTCAGAGCGCCACTCACATAGTTTCCCATAAAACCACATTATATTTGTCCCAGATGATTGATAATGTACACAATGACCTGGAAGACCGTATTGTGCATCTTTCACCACAGCGTTTGTCTTTCTGTCAGTATGCTTTATGAGCTAACAGTGATCGCGCTTTCTCTTTCCATTTGCTCTGTTTTCTAAAACACACTTCAAACTCATCCACACAACTTTGTTCATTCCTGAAGTGAACTTTTATATGAACTCTTTTGCACTGCTGTCTTGAACTCGGTGCAATACCTGTGAGCTGACTACCTTATGTTCTTACTCCGCCCGTGCATTAAATGTGCATCCTTAAAAGCGCACAGTTTTCTTAGGTAATATGACATATTTCAGATGTGTCCGAAATTACAAAAACATATACATTAATTTAATTGTTTGATCAAAACTGCTAGGGACAGTTTGGTCGTGGCTGGATATTGGCAGGGACATGTCATAGCATCCCTAATTCTACGCCCTTGTTGCATTTTATACATTTTATCTACTGCATTTAATTCTTATCATTATTTTCCCAGGGAATGTCTGAGATATTGAAATGTACAAATCCAGTGATTTGGATAGAAGCATCTACCAAATTCAAACAAACAAACAAAGGAAAGAAATTCATTTGAGATGATTTAATGCTCATTACACTGTAAAACCGGATAAGTTAATATAACTCAAAAAAATAGTTGAAACTGATTACATCGAAATTTTTAAGTTATATTAACTAAATTTTATAAGTTAAAGAAACATCTTTTTTTAAGTAAATGTTACTAAGTAATTTTAACTGATATTAACTTAATCTTACAAGTTACTACAACATTATTGATCAAGTTACAACCCAATTCTTTTATCAAAGATTTACTATTTGGTCTTACAGTGTAGGAAAGAGAAAGAAACAAAATCAAGGTTTGAATGTGTGTTGCAAACTTTGTTAACAACAAAATAAAACAGCTGATATAGTTTCTACTCTAACTAGCTAAACACTATTAAATGTACTTGAGAATCGTGTGAAATAAACGAAACACTCACAAACAAAACTATGTTCTGCTTTGATTTCCATTCATTTCTTTGGAACCATTTGAAGAGACGAGTTTTTCTCCACATTGATTTGATTATTCTTTTGTGTCGTCTCTTTCAGACAGATTTCCCCCTAAACGATGGGTAAGAACAAGATGACCTGTGACCTCATGATAGAGATATTACAACTCCTCTCTCATCTTCTCTTCTCTTTGGAAGAAATTGCAGATTTTCATGCACTGAAATTCCCTAAAAGATAGTTTAATCTGAGAGGAAAAATACACCCGCCGGTCGCTGCATTCTCAAGCCCGCCGGCTGCTCCGAAGTCAAGCCCGCTGGCCAATTCACTCTCAAGCCCTCTGCTGACAGCAGCTGTCTCCCTCACCTCAAACCAGAGGAGGAATCTGAGGAGGAAAAGACTGTTGGCTCCAGCCCCTGAGTCCGCTCCAGTGTCAGCTCCAGCCCCTGAGTCCGCTCAAGTGTCGGCTCCAGCCCCTGAGTCCGCTCCAGTGT
>NW_015636692.1:360103-371196 GCF_001515625.1 Sinocyclocheilus rhinocerous
AGTCCACTCCGGTGTTGGCTCCAGCCCCTGAGTCCGCTAAAGTGTCGGCTCCAGCCCCTGAGTCCGCTCTAGTGTCGGCTCCAGCCCCTGAGCTTGCTCCAGTGTGGGCTCCAGTTCCCAAGTTAAGCCCAGAAAGGGCTCCTGTTCCCAAGGTAAGCCCAGAGAGGGCTCCTGTTAACACGTCCAGCCCAGAGAGGGCTCCTGTTCCCAAGTTAAGCCAATAGAGGGCTCCTGTTTCCACGTGCAGCCCAGAGAGGGCTCCTGTTCCCAAGTTAAGCCCAGAGAGGACCCCAGTTCCCGAGTCAAGCCCAGGGAGGGCCGCTGCTCCTACATGAACTGCCCGCTCTGCCATGGCTCCCTAGTCTGCCTGTTCTGCCATGGCTCCCTAGTCTGCCTGCTCCGCCATGGCTCGCTGAACTGCCTGATCCACCTTGGCTCCCTGAACTGCCTGCTCCGCCATGGGGCCCTAGTCTGCCTGCTCCGCCATGGGTCCCTAGTCTGCCTGATCTGCCATGGGTCATTGACTCTCTCTTCTCTCCACCTGTAGCTGGTGTGTGGTGAGCACACTGGCGCTGCTGTCCTGTGGCTGCCGTCGCATCATCCAAGTGGATGCTGCACACTGGTGGTGGCTGCGGAGAGACCCCCCACATGATTGTAAAGCGCTTTGGGTGTACAACAATACACAATAAAGCGCTATATAAATGCATCATTCATTCATTCATGGGTCCCTAGTCTGCCTGCTCCGCCATGGGTCCCTAGTGTGCCTGCTCCGCCATGGGTCCCTAGTGGGAGGTAAAATTCCCACGTTTAGTTCCAGTTATTTAGCCCAGTGTTTTCCCTTGTCTAGTGTCCAGTGTTAAACGTCTACTCCATGTGCTACGTGTGTGTTCCCTGTGATTTTTTGTTTCATTAAAGACTATCATTGTTCTGGATCTCCTTCGTCTCCGCGCTCCTTCGTCTCCTCACAGTAGCAAAACCGTGACAGAAATGTGGAACTGATTAGTTATACTGCACAAAAATCTGGTTGTGAAACAATTTTCTCTCAGAAATTGCTAGTAAATTGCACAAATAATAAAAAATGGGCAGGAAACACACTGAATTAACCCTCCTATTGCAAATAATGCTAATACGTTTGTTCTGTACTGGAGGATTTCATCAATTCACCCAAGACTAAACATTAAGAGTTAAAAGGAAATTAATAATAATAATAATAATAATAATAATAAAAACAATGTAACTACACTAGTTCATTTATAATATAAATATAATAAAGCTTGATTGATATGTGTTAGAAAATACATTGCAGATCCCAGGTCAAATGGCTGCTCATCCTGAACGATTGTCAATGAAAACATGACTCTCCATGCAAATAACTCCTTTCTTTGATTTTTCAGTATTGACAGCATCATTAGCTTAACAAATGCATGAACATGCAAACACGAGTGTGTTTGTGTGTGTTTGCCATAGTTACGACTGCAGTAAAAACTCCACTGGTTAATAAAACATCATCTGATCTGCTAAACAGCATTACATAAACCCAGAGCTCATTTGTCTGCTTTACATAATATGAATGAACTAAACAAATAAAGAGGAGAGTTCAGTCAGGAAAACTCCTGTCAGCATTTACTCATCCTCTGGCCAAAGAAGCATTATTAAATTATCAATACAGAATCTATTAAAGAATAATAGCACTAGTCCATATAACTTATGCACTATATTCCAGATCATCTGAACCCAGTAGGACAGACAGATATTTCAACGGTCTTATGGCTGAAAAGATCTTAAATTTCATTCATATTCACTTATATTCAGAGTTCTTCAGGAGTTGTTCTCTAATCTGTATTTTCACCTGCTGCTCCTCCATATGTCCAGCAGCGGTCAGTGTTTCCCGACACACCTACTGACACTGCAACTGAGAGGCTTTTAAAATAAATAAAAAATCAATCAATCATTTATGAATTATGTTGATAATTTATAATAAATGAATACTTTATAATAATGATAATAATGATTGTTATTAATGAAACCATTATAGTTATATTCCTTTGGCAAATAAACACATAGGTAGAGTGCAATAATTTACAGTTAAACTATTATGGTACATATATGAAACCCTAGATATTATAAGGATATTGCACATAAGGAAGAAAAATTGTTTCTATTAAATGGATTAATCAAATGTATATATTATACATGTATATATATGTAATTCTTCATATGAACGACTCCATTTAAGAGTTATATTACTCAATGAACTGACTGAAAACTCAATCAATTTGTGTCACAGAACAATAACAAATCCTGATGTAAGAGAGTAAAATTTCAGAAGTTTGACCCTACAGAGGACAGGCGGTTTGGAGAACGGATGGATTGAAATGAATGAGCACATCAGTCTTAGTGGGTTAGTTGTTTTTTGACGTTATACAGAATTAGACTTTTAAACTATTATTTGTTACAAACAATAAATATTAAAATGATTAATGTATATTGTATTAAAGATATTCTGTGAACATATTTCTTTCTATTAAAGCAGCAGTTATCCACCAGAACATTCAAGTCTACTCCTTACTTGCAAACTTTGGTAATAAAACAGCTGATGTAGTTTCTACTCTAACTAAATGTACTTGAGAATCGTTTGAAATAAACTAAACACTCACAAACAAAACTGTATGTTCTGCTTTGTTTTCAGTCACATTATCAGCATTACTTTGGACAGACAGAGAATCTACATTTCATATATAACTGTCATGATCACACCAGGCTCTCCCTCACTCATTCAACCATCAAAGTCACCAGAGTACTAACATGGACTCTGTTTCCCATCATCCTCCCTGGCACTCAGTCACACACAGCTCTCATCACCACCACCATAAATACAGCACACACACACCATCTGAAGCTACATGCTACTTACCTGTCTTATAGTCCTGTGTGCCACGGTCGCTGTTCTACTCACCTCTTGCAAGTTGATTTTCTGTCAGCAACAAACCTGCAAGTTCCAGTGGTGGCGAGATGAAGCTTCATGAAGCTGTGAGGCTTTCCAGCCAGACGTGGTTCATTTCTCGAGGCTTCGAAAGCATGCTAGGGACACCTGCTGGTCGATCCAAATACAGTGCAGGAAAACACTGTCAAGAGTGTGACAGTACCAAAATGTGCGCTTCATGGTTCAAAAAGGCTTGATACATTAACACACACACACACCCATATTAAACAAACAAACAAGTTCTTTGAAGTTCTTAAGCTCAGTGTTGATTCATGTATCATATTGCTTTGTAACTGGGCAGTGCTTTTGTTGAACAGAGGGAAATGAGAATGGATAAAAGTGGGTGATAGCGATTAATGTGGACTGGACAGAGGGCAGTGGAAGCTTAAAAACAATATCAATTCCACCAGAAGTGAATCACTACAATCAAACGAATCTCTCACTTCACTAAAACAATACAAGCCTCACTACGGAGCTCCAGCTGGGAGTACCTGACGTTCTCGACACAAGCTTCGAAGCCTTGTGTCAGGCGTAACATCGGTAGCAAGTACCTCAAGTTGTACACCAGTCTTCCATCATCTCAACATGTCCCTTATGTGTCTGTGTGTGTGCGCTCTGTATTACTCATATCCTCTATTATCATCTACAACAATCTGCAATATCCTACTTAACGTAACTGGTTTCCTGTGGTAAACTTGTTAAAGGGACAGTTCACCCAAAAATGAAAATTCTGTCATTCATTACTCACCCTCATGTGGTTCCAAACCGTAAGATCTTCGTCCATCTTCAGAAAACAAATTACGATATTTTTGATTAAATCCGAGAGCTTGTCCAATGGAACTGAAATGTTCCCAGGCCCAGAAACGTAGTAAAATAGTCCATGTGACATCAGTAGTTCAACCGTAATATTAGAAGCTACTTTTTGTGCTCAAAGAAACCAAAAATGACTTTATTCAACAATTCTTCTCCCCGCGCCACCATTATTAAGAGTAACACAACTCATGCGTGTGCATTCCTCTACTCGTAAACAAGGCGCAGCACATGCGTGTTCTACGTCAGCAGAAGCACACGCATGAATCGTCGTACTCTCCCAATTAAAGCAGATTGTTTCAAAGCAGCTTTATGGTGACAAACAAGAAAATAGTGATTCAGTGATGCGAACAGAATTAAATTCTGCTGTAAATCAGCTCTAAAAGACAATAGTAAACATTCACTGTTCAGCTGAAATCAGGTCATTGTTGATTCAGTTCGGTTCAATAACTGTGTAAAGTCCATCAATTACGGAATGAGTTTAATTAATATATAAAGCAGCTCTGGAGAAAACAGTAATGTCATCGTCCAGCTCAGTTCAGCTCGCTTCCAATATTGTCTGTGCAATCAGTCAAGCGTCAATTATTCAACCAGATAAAATGCAGACTTTCAGTCGACTAAAACTTAGCAAAATAAGATAAGGTTGACAATATATGCCAAAAACAAGGACATTTAACACAGGACTAAGATTGAAAATAGCTGACAAAATTAACACTACATCAGCCAATCAAAATTTGCCAATTTTAGCCAATCAAATCTAAGAAGGTGGGCTTTACTGTTCACAGACGCTGAGCTGAGCGGCATTTGAATGCGGAATGGCATAAGATGATGTAGGCTAAACAGCTAAACATGATGAGACAATTTAGCAATATTTGCCAACTGTTTTCAAAAAATGTTAAACGACACACATTAATTTTCAGGGATGCAAACTACTACTGGTCTTTTCGAATTTCTCAGATTTTAATGCCATTTACATTATTGTCCACAGTGTACAGAAACATTAGCATAGCCGTTTTCAGCAGACATAAAATAACAGTGAATGTTTGTATATAGTTATATTTCTTCCATAATTTCACGTGTCTAAGAAAATGTTTTAAAAAACTGTGAAAATGTAATTCTCAAACTTACTCTAGAACATTGTAAATCTGCAGACTTTCGCTTTCAAGTGCCGTGATTAGGAAAGTTCTTAATAAGATATTTTAATGTACATATTTTAATGGTTTAACATTTAAATGTAATTTGTTTTTTCTGTGATCAAAGCTGTATTTTCAGCATCATTACTCCAGTCTTCAGTGTCACATGATCCTTCAGAAATCATTCTAATATGCTGATTTGCTGCTTAATTATTTTCAATTATTATTTGTGCTCAGTTATTAATAATGGTTCTAATTATTATCAATACTTAAAACTGTTTTTGGTTCTTAATATTTTTGTGGAAACTGTGACACTTTAACTTTTTCAGGATTATTTGTTGAATACAAAGTTAAAGAACGGCATTTTTATATATAAATAATTTGTAATAAGTATATCTTTACTGTCAATTAAATCAATTTAATGCAATCTTGTCGAATAAAATATGGATTTTTAAAAATCTTACTCCAGACTGAATGGTGATGTATCACATTTTCCACAAAATATGAAGCAGCACAACTGTTTTCAACATTTTATAATAATCAGAAATGTTTCTCTCAGAAATGATTTCTGAAGATCATGTGACACTGAAGACTGGAGTAATTATGCTGGAAAATTCAGCTTTGATCACAGAAATAAATTATTTTTTTGCTATATATTTGCATATAACACAGCTATTCAAAATTGTAACTTTATATATTTCACATATTACAGTTTACTGTATTTTTCATCATCATAAAATTCTTCATCATGTACAAAAAAAGCAACAACAACAAAACTCTTGTCAAGCAATTGAAAGGCACAATAAAAACAGTCCACATTCTGCACTACATTCCAAGTCTTCTAGAGCAGAGCATTGTCATATGGACTGATATTATGGTAGGCATTTAACTTTAGGGATATTAAACTGTCCCTCTATGTAAAATAGATGTGTAAAATATTATTTACAAATTGCCATATACACCAGGAAAGACAAATTAAAATGTAAAGAAGTATGACAGTCATTCATTAATGTTAATGATAATAATTCTTTTTTTAAAAAGCATTTTTATTTCTGTATTGTGTAATATTTGTATGTTAGTAAGTGGTGTTAAAAATAGCTCTAATAAGCTGGTGGGTTTATGGCAGTGGTCTCAAACTCAATTCCTCTAATAAGCTGGTTTATGGCAGTGGTCTCAAACTCAATTCCTGGAGGGCCACAGCTCTGCAGAGTTTAGCTCCAAATCACACCTGCTTGGAAGTTTCTAGTGATCCTGAAGAGTTTGATTAGCTGGATCAGGTGTGTTTGATTAGGGTTGGAGGAGCAAAACTGTGCAGAGCTGTGGCCCTCCAGGAATTGAGTTTGAGACCAGTGGTTTATGGTGTGGTGGGCCGCTCTGTGCCTAAAAGTCCAGGGCCACTTTTTAGCCCCAGTGCGCCCCTGTCTCCAGCACTGCTCTTGCTCCGCCGACTCCATCCTAGTCTCTAGCTCTGTTGGCTCCACTGTGGTGTTCTCCAGGTTATAAAGTCTACTGGGACAAAGGAAAACTCCTCAAATCTGGCCCACGAGATCCACTTTCCTGCAGAGTTTAGCGCCAACCCTGATCAAACTCACCTACCTGTGATTTTCTAATGATCCTGAAGACATTTATTTAGCATGCTCAGGTGTGTTTGATTAGGGTTAGAGCTAAACTCTGCAGGAAAGTGGATCTCGTGGGCCAGATTTGAGGATCCCTGTTTTTGCGAAACCTTTTTATTTTTTAGCATCACTGATCTTGATTTGGCTGGTTTGAAATGCATCCGGGCCCTCTATCCCCCGAAGAATCCACCGGCATCCTGGGATTGATTCTGTGTTGACTGTGAAGTCATCCATAAATGCCCTGATGGGTGGTTGTCATAAGGCAGAATTTGTCTGAAACTTTGTATTATGAGCCTTCCTGTGTTTATTTGCCTCTTTATGATGAACCGTGTGTTGTATTCCTCAATTGTAAGTCGCTTTGGATAAAAGCATCTGCTAAATGAATAAATGTAAATGTAAATTTGTTCTCTGACTTTTCCCCTTCTCCAGAAGATTCACAGAATCTTTCACAGACGCAGCAGCAGTTTAGTGCAGTTCTTATTCACTTTGTGTGAGGTGCTAGTTGGTCCAGGTGCACAGTCTGCCTCTCTGACTCCCTTTAGCTGCAGCTCTGACAAGTCAAACTGTCCATCTGTACAATCTGGTTTATTGTAGATTATATGACTGATAATTATAGTCACTGTTTGAGTTGACCGTAATGTTAAAGTCATAGTTCACCCAAACATTATGGATTACTTGTGGATTATTGTGATGTTTTTATCAGCTGTTTGGACTCTCATTCTGACGGCACCCATTCACTGCAGAGCATCCATTGCTGAGACACTGATGCAATGCTTCATTTCTCCAAATCTGATGAAGAAACAAACTCTTCTACATTCTTTACATTGTGTTTTTTTAATGTATTTTGTCTTATTTTGTATAATTACCTGTACATGTGCAGGACACTTTATTAACACACAGGTTAATAAATACATTCATTTGTTTTATAGTTGTGAAAAAGCACTTCTAGGAACCATTTTCATGCTCTCTGATGCTATTTGAATAAAGAGACTCATATTGCAGCAAAATCACAATGTAAATCAGTCTCAGCATCTTACGTACAGTATAAACAAAAGACTTTGCATAATGCAATGTATAAAGAGTTGGGTAGATAGTAAAAGACAAGTAAAGGGAATATAAGAGAATAAACTTAATAACCTGGTGGAAAGATCAACCTTCAGTCGGTCCAGAGCAGGTAATTTTACTTATTTATTGTGATTGACTTTAATGTGAAGGTCTTAGAGCACTATTGTTTTTTTGTTTTTGTTTTTTTTGCATCTGTAATTCACATTTTTACAATGTAATACTGTTTCTTTATATTATTAATAATAATAAACAAATAATAAACACATTTCAGAACGACATGAAAAAAAAAAACTAATGATCATATAAAAAAAATCCACATACTTTAATTTAATTTTAATTCAGCTGCTGCTTTAAATTTTTAAATATAATAACATTAGCTGTATAAGTCAGTTCAACTTTAATTATATTAAACTGACTAAAAAATAGTTGACTCTTGTATAACTTAAAAAAATGAAGCTGAAATTGGTTGAATTAATTTGATATTTTTATGTTATGTTATTTATATGATACATTAAAGAAATGGGAAAACATGTTGCCATAACTTATTGATCATATAATTTTTACAGTGTACTTGACCAATTAAAAATATTTTTGTTGCTGAAACTGGTGAATTATCATATCAAATACGTTTTGTTAAGCTGTCAGCATATGAAATTTATGAACACCTGAGAGTGTTGAAAATTTGAGAATAGCAAAAAGACTGAAAATGACATGAATAAAATCTCATGATCATGTTCTCCAGTGTGAAAAAAATGATGCTAAAATTCATGCATTTAGTCATTAAACTCTTTGAAATGTTTGAGCGATGTCTGAAAATGACTGGACTTTCAATAGCACAGAACTAAGTAACATGTCGGTATTCTTGTGATTTCTTTCTTTCAGTGAACAAACCTGTGAAGACGAGATGATGCAGAACAAGATTCAACTTGTTGTTTTGCTCGGTGAGTGTCAGTGAAAGAAACTGACGTCAGATCAGAGGTTTAGAGAAACGTAACACTGTTGACTTTCCTGCAGCAGGAATCCTGTCGAAGGCTTCATGCGACCCATATCGATTCGTCCTGATCAAAGAACCGAAGACCTGGGCAGAAGCGCAATCGTACTGCAGGGAGAAACACACGGATCTGGCGACGGTTCAGAGCGATGAAGACAGAGCCAAACTAAAGGAGGTAGCAGATGCTGTGAGCTTCAGATCTTTCGCCTGGACCGGCTTCTACAAAGTTTTTTGGCGTTGGTCGCATCAAAACACGGTGATCAGCTATGAGAAGTGGGCTTTCCAGGAGCCGGACTTGTCCAAAACAAATGAGGCCTGTGCGTCTGTAAATAGAAACGGACGTTGGCGTGACACATCCTGTACTGAACAAAAACACTTCTTTTGCCAAACTGGTAAGACATTATACAAAACTTTTGTTCAGTTATAATCTAGATGTCTGGGAATTTTCTCGAAGGGTTTAATGCTCATAGTTTTCTTCGATTGAGCTTTATCCAATAAAACCTTATACACTGCAAAAAATCACTTACTCTGTATTTTGTCTTATTTTCCAGTACGAATATCTAAACATTCTCAAATCAAGACACATTTACTTGAGAAGCAAAATTAATACTTAAAAAAAAATCATCAGAATGGAGTTAGAAATAAAGAGAAAAGATTGTTTCTCACTCCACTGGCATGCATATACAGGTACATCTAAAAAAATTTGAATATCATGAAAAAGGTCAATATTTTTTGTCACTCATTTCAGAAAGTGAAACCCATATATTATATAGATTCATTACACACAGAGTGAAATATTTCAAGCCTTTATTTCTTTAAATTTTGATGATTATGGCTTACAGATAATGAAAACCCAAAATTCAGTGTCTCAGAAAATTAGAATATCACATAAGATCAAAAAAAAAAGGATATTTTAAACAGAAACGTCAGGCTTCTGAAAAGTATGTTCATTTCTATGCACTCAATACTTGGTTGGGCCTCCTTTTGCATGAATTACTGCATCAATGCGGCGTGGCATGGAGGCAATCAGCCTGTGGCACTGCTCAGGTGTAATGGAAGCCCAGGTTGCTTTGATAGCGGCCTTCAGGTCATCTGCATTGTTGGGTCTGGTGTCTCTCATCTTCCTCTTGACAATACCCCATAGATTCTCTATGGGGTTCAGGTCAGGCGAGTTTGCTGGCCAATCAAGCACAGTAACACCATGGTCACTGAACCAGCTTTTGGTACCTTTGGCAGTGTGGGCAGGTGATCAAAATTTCAAGAAATAAAGGCTTGAAATATTTCACTCGATGTGTAATGAATCTATATAATATATGGGTTTCACTTTCTGAAATGAGTGACAAAAAATATTTACCTTTTTCATGATATGGAATAATTGCCATTTTCTTTCATTTTTTAAATTTAAAATTTTAACTTCAGAAATTATCATTTGAATGAATAAAATCTAGCCGATTTTCTATAATACAGGTCACAATTTAACAAAAGCAAAACTGAAAAAGGAGAGAAAATGGAGAGGAGAGAAATTTTCCATTGATGGAGTAACTGAAAATAAATAAATAAATAAATAATGACACTCAAGCAGAAGTGAAACGCAGAAGCAAAAGATGCTTCTCTTATACTCCAGAGATTTATTAAATCAGACCATTCACAACAGGGTTATTATTATAAAAACTATATAGGCATTTAATAAAAACACAACACAATTACTAAACTTCACCTAAAATTAAAGTGAAAGCAGAAAATATAAAAATAAAATCCAACATAATCGAAAACATTAAATAACTAAACACTGCACAAAAAAAATAAAATAATTGTAAGCCATTTATTGAAGATGAGTTTGTTCATATTTTATATGAACAAACTTATACACTCTTATATTTAACTTTGTATGGCACTTCAAATTTTCAAGCATGTTTCTCTGTCCTGAACACAAATCTACTCCTTGCAGACGACAACACACTTCAGGACAAGTTTAGGTATTTTGAATGGGACATGAACTGGCATGCTGCTCAGAAGTACTGCAGATCAAACCATGTAGACCTGGCCACCGTTACAGACGACACAGAGAACACACACCTCGCATATGTGATTGAAAGAGAGTATGACTGGAATGCCTGGATCGGCCTGTCCAAGAAGCAGGGGCTGTGCCAGTGGCAGTGGTCGGATCAGACCAGCGTGTCGTCATCTGTGAAATGGGAGTCCGGGCAGCCTGATAACATAAACGGCACTGAAGAGTGCGCGACTGCAGATACCGACGGACAGATGGCTGACGACACCTGCTCGACCCGACTGCCTTTCTACTGCCGTGAAAACACAAAAATACAGCGTGTGAGATTCGCAGTGAAATCAGACGGATCTCTGGACGAATCCACAGTGATGGAGGCCATAGAGAAGAAGGTGAGATGCTGCTGCATGTTATTTTAATATCATTAACATGCTAATTATATATATATATATATATATATATATATATATATATATATAAGAGAGATATG
>NW_015636692.1:371465-394006 GCF_001515625.1 Sinocyclocheilus rhinocerous
TATATATACACACACACACACACACCAAAATTATACTGAAAAGGAAATGAAAAATGAATGAAGACTTTTTTTCTTTATGTTTTTTGTATATATATTTAAGGAATAATTGACGACAGGCCACTGAATTATTAGAAAATATTTGCATCATGGCCATTACACTTTTCTTTTGAATTAAGTTTTATTTTTCTGAGCCCACTGGAAAAATATTTTTCATTGGAAAAAAAAGAAGAAGAAGAAGAAGAACAACAAACAAACAAACAAACAAAAAAAAACATTAGAAAAAAAATTTAAACATATGTTGATTTAAGAATGTTTATATTTCTTGTACTGGAAAACAACAAAAAATAAATATATGTGTGTGTGTGTGTGTGTGTATTGCAGTGATTATTGTATTTTAAATTAACAAAAATGTTTCTTAATAGTTTAGTTTTAGTTAACTGATGTCTAAACGGCGGTAGATTGATCTCGTTCATTAATCACTGATGTAATCTGGTCTCTAGATGAAGCAGATCCTCTCGGATCAGGGCGTGGAAATCACATCCAGCATAACATGGATTGTCCAACCTGACAGGATGATCTTCCAGCAGCAGGAAACACAAGAAAACACACAAGAGACGCATGAGTAACATCCAAACGCTAGACTCTGATACGTACCATATCTTGTCCAGTCATTTATGAAAAAAAAAACATTAGAAAAAAAATTTAAACATATGTTGATTTAAGAATGTTTATATTTCTTGTACTGGAAAACAACAAAAAATAAATATATGTGTGTGTGTGTGTGTGTGTATTGCAGTGATTATTGTATTTTAAATTAACAAAAATGTTTCTTAATAGTTTAGTTTTAGTTAACTGATGTCTAAACGGCGGTAGATTGATCTCGTTCATTAATCACTGATGTAATCTGGTCTCTAGATGAAGCAGATCCTCTCGGATCAGGGCGTGGAAATCACATCCAGCATAACATGGATTGTCCAACCTGACAGGATGATCTTCCAGCAGCAGGAAACACAAGAAAACACACAAGAGACGCATGAGTAACATCCAAACGCTAGACTCTGATACGTACCATATCTTGTCCAGTCATTTATGAATTATGAATTTATGAAAGCTACAAGAATTTATAATAAATAAGATTTTATGTTTAACACCATTAAAATTTAATACAGTTGCATTGATATCATTAATGATTCGATGCTTTACATACTGTACAAATATTTATGAATACAAATAAGATCACATTGGATAAAAACACAGGACAAATGCATTTCCAAATACTACTTTCTCATGATCAAATAAATAAATAAAAATAATAGTCTAGTCTTGGGCTCGTCTAAGTAGTTTAGTATTTAGTTATTTTGAAATATTAACATTTAAAATAATACAGAAATAATGACTTTGATATCTACAGTGTGTTTTTATCATATTTTATGCATTATATTTAGGAAACACTGAGGTGTTTTAGTAACTGTTTAAATAATTACGGAAATTAAATGGACTACATGATATATTTCTGTTTTGCATTTGTTTATAACTAAATATTTTGAGATATCAGGGAATAAAAATTGTCCTGTGAAACTCAAACACTGCTTAGATTCAAGTACAACAAATCTTTCATTAATCTGCATTTGATATGCTGTGCATTCGATTAGGAGACTGAAGTGACTCAAGATAATACGTGAGCACGACATTGTGCAATTAAATGCTGAGAATTGCAGTTACATAAACAATCCCTAAATTACACAACCTTAATGAATTCACACTCTGCAAAAATGTTCTTCACTGTATTTTTGTCTTGTTTTCCAGTACAAATATCTAAATTGTATATCATTTGCTTGAGATATTCATTCTTGTTTTATGATAAATGTACAAAAATTAAGTGAGTTTTTGCTTAAAACAAGGAAAACACGTGCCAATGGGGTTAGAAAAATCAAAACAAAAACATCTTTCAGGGCCCATATTTTTTTATTGTTTTAAGCAAAAAGACAATTTTGGTACAAAACAAGAATAAATAATTAAGAGCAATTATGGTTCTCCAGCAAATGTATGTTGACTTTAGAATGTTTGAAGAAGAAAAAAAACAACTGAAGAAAATATTTTTTGCAGTCTAATGCAAATTACATGAAGTTCATGTTCTCAGATTTTACTTTTCACTCAAACTGTTATGCTGATAGTATAATCTGCAGTAAACAATTTTGCATTTATTAAGACATTTTAGAAATGTATTTAAGAGAGCCTCCAAACATGTGTGTTGTTTTACTTTCTTTAATATTAATTTATTCTTTATTCATTTGGAATTATTTATCATTTAATCATTTTATTATTACAATTAATCATATAATCATTTAAACCATTTATTTACTCATTTCATTGATTCATTCTTTGATTAGTCATTTATATTATTATATTATTCTTCTATTCTTAAATTGTTGTTTAGTCTTATGATTGTGTGGTTTCAGTGGATATTTGTCTTCATGAATAAGAGATCAGATAATGGATCCATTTCATCCATTTTAGTCATTTTCCATTGCTTGTTGGATTTGTGCTGGTCAGATGAAGTCTGAGCATTGAAACATGTGCAACTAAGGATTACTCAATAAACTCTGCTCATTTCTTTATCATCATCACTTCGTCTCCTGCTTCTGCTTTTCTCTGGCTTTCTCAGTCGACTTCTTGGCTGACAGAAGACTGTTAATACAGTTTTGAAATCTGAATGGGAGTTTGTTATCTAAAACATTTCTCACAGTAACAACATCTAATTTATATCAAGTATTATTGTGAAAGTGAAGCCTAAACCGAACCACATCGGGCACGAGAGCCACTAGTTCAGCTGCACAACAGGTGGGTTTAACCGGGTCATTTAGAGCATTTAGCCTCCATAAAGCTGCTAACTAAATCACATGATTTTTATTGCGTCTCGCTTGTGTGGTTAATGGTGATTCATCTGCATGGTTTATATCAGGCATCCTCAAATTCCAGTGTCATGCTGAATTTCGACTGCCCTCCGCGTGCATGTGCATGTGCATGACGTCATTTGATGACATCGGTGCGGCCGAATGAATTGAATATTTGTTTGTGATGCCATTTCCTGTCATTTCCTTTCCTTTCCATTTAATTTTATTTATTTTTATCTAGTTATCAAATCATTATGCTGATATAGGTTACATGTTAAATGTGAACATATAGATTTTTCATTATTTTTTTGAAATTCACTTAAAAAATGAAATAAACCAACCAACCAACCAACAAACAAATATAGTTCTGCACGGTTTGTCTTCAAACCTTTTTGTAACCAATCTTTTCCACCGAAGTTACACCACAACTTCACAGAGGGGGAAGTCGTGGCCTAATGGTTAGAGAGTCGGACTCGTAACCCAAAGGTTGTGGGTTCGAGTCTCGTACCGGCAGGGATTGTAGGTGGGGGGAGTGAATGTACAGCGCTCTCTCCCACCTTCAATACCACGACTGAGGTGCCCTTGAGCAAGGCACCGAACCCCCAACTGCTCCCCGGGCCCCGCAGCATAAATGGCTGCCCACTGCTCCGGGTGTGTGTTCACGGTGTGTGTGTGCACTTTGGATGGGTTAAATGCAGAGCACTAATTCCTAGTATGGGTCACCAAACTTGGCCACATGTCACTTCACTTCACTCACAACAACGCTGAATATTCAAGTCTTCTCATTTATTGATGGGTTGTGTACTCTATTATTTGGCTGTAAATAACAGGATCCATATGTTTTCCATATTAAATATATATATATATATATATATATGAATATGACGCTATCAGTGCCTTTTGCATCTCTAAAAAAAAAATCAAACATAGAATTACTATAACAACAAATACATTTATTATTATTTTTTTTTTTTCAAATTTATTACATTTATTTCACAATATTTAAAATTTTACTGTCTTTTTTATCAAATAATTCCTCCCTTCCACACTTCACAGCCAGAAACGTCTGGAAATCAGCTATGATTTCAGCAAGTATATACTGTTGTAAAATAGAGAATACATTTGATCAGCAAGGGGTAAGACAACAGAATGTACAGAAATAAGCAGAATTGATTATTACATATTGGGAATAAATGTGACATTTTATTGTATAGTCACAGCTCTTTCATATTATTGCCCTTTTGTTGGTTTGATTGCTTCCATTGTCCTCGTTTGTAAGTCGCTTTGGATAAAAGCATCTGCTAAATCCCTAAATGTAAATGTATAGTAAAATCATTAAATCAGCATTTGGATCCAGACTTGCCTGAGTTTTGAAATGAGTGTGCCATGCACAAACACTGACTGCATTCATTTAATTCAGTTCACACTTTACCTTACATTTTCAGATTTGCCCCATAGTGTCTATCTACAACAATATTACTTTATGCAAGGTCTTGTTCTGAGGATTTACTTAAATGTACTTCAGTGCAACTGTATGTTTAAGACAGAAATGACACCATAGCCCTGAGTGGAGGGGAGTTTTTTACTATTTCCTGCAGTGTGAAATTCATTTAAAGGTGACATATCATGAAAATCTGACTTTTCCAGGTTTTAAGTGCTATAATCAGGTCCCCGGGTGCATCTACCAACCATCTTCACAGACACATTCTGGGGACACCATACTTATATTACATATTGTAAAAAGAGGCATAATATGTCTCCTTCAAGGCTGTTCCATGTGCAGTCCACAACACATAACAGCCTATTGTTTTACACAATATATCTACAGAAATGCTAATTAGCAATGTCCTATTTTGGTGTTCACATAAAGCTTGGTTGCAACTGGACTGTGAGACATAATGACAACGGCATTTACAGTTTCTACAGTTTAAAGTCAACAGCATGCCAAAACAACAGAGCTGTACACATCATAAGCACTTAGGGTTGTTCATGGTAATGATTTTTCGGCGTTATATTACGCTCCGTGCGTATTGCATCTCTCTCCTGCTAAAGATGCTTATAACGTGACATTAAAAGCTGCAGATGACGCGGTTATTATAACAACAGTAGGAGAAATATGAAAAACACATTGATACTTTCGCTAAAACACTGAAAAAAAAACGACAATGCTGCAAATGTGATCATTGACAATGTTTTCATCGACATTTAATATGATTAATCAGCATGTTAAGAGAATTTCATAATAATCAACGTTATAATTATACAAAAATATTTGTGAAAGACAAGGACAGACAACTTAAACTTTGAAATTAAAAAACAACTTTAAAATTGAGATTTTGCTGATAATGAGAGCATTTTGATTATTATGTACTTTGTTTTTAGTAAATACTTGTTTTAAGTAAAATATAAAAATGGTTCAGACTTCAAGAGAAAAACCCTGAATACTGTATCTTTTCCATCACATGGCCTTCTGCCATATCTAAATGTAAAAATAATAATAGCCTGATAAAACATCTGATCTTACCTTTTAATATTCATATCCAATTGGGCTCTGATGAAACATTATTTTTTTGTAGAAAAATTCTCAGACTCCACTGCTTTGGCTCTCGGGGCCCAATATCCTCATCTTTGATGACTATTTTGACTTTTTTTTCCTTTCACAAAGTACTACTGCTGCATAGATGGAAATGTATAACTATCCCAGAACAAAAACAAGTATCCGGACCTGAGAAAGGAAATATAGAGACTGGAGCTTGTGGAACTTTAATTGAATACCCCTGGTTTACATCAACCAAATGAGTTCACTTGGCTTGTCATGCTCATCCATCTGTGAATCTGATCAGAGATGATTTCCATGTCTTTTGCTTTTGCCTAATGGCCTTCAGATCAATGAGATCCATCAAAGTCATCAGGTAATGAGAGGCTTTGCATGAAGGCTGGGTTATTACAGATGGATTTATGTGAAATAAACTCAAGAATGAATGACCACTGGCAGTTACTTCATTTCAATCAACTGTATTGAAGTCAGTAACACTGCAACACTAACTACAACTATAAATCAAGTATGGTGATGAACATTTTCATTCAGAAATTGCTAATACATTTTTTACTAATAATTACAAACAAATTACGAGTAACATTGAATTAAAACATGAAATTATGAAGTAGAAATAATCTACTCCAATAATCTGTATTTACAACTTTGAAAAAGCATTTCTAACAGTATACACAAAATAAAATTTGGTGTAGACACTATTTTTACTTATAAATTGTTACATTAGTTCAACTTGTGTTCGACTTATGTTATTTCCCACAACCCTTTGGTCACGTCCCAAAACCCTTCAAGCTGGCGGTCATTAAAGCCTCTCATTAAGAAGAATTCCACAGCTAGATCCTAGTGAACTGGCAAATTACAAACCCATTTCAAATCTTAAAAAGTTGTGTCTGCTCAATTGTGGAGTCCTGGAAAAAAAACAGGGCCCGTATTCACAGAACATTTTATCTTACAACTAAGAGTTCTCCTAAATAGCAGTAAAAGTTTTTAGCTAAGAGTTTTCTCTTCAAACCTATTCACAAAGCTGTTGAGACAAACTTTTACTAAGGAATAGAGAGAAGTCTTAAGCTCAGAGTAAGGGGGCGGGGTTGACCTGAAAACAAGGATATAATCAAAGGAAAATTTGGAGTTGGGATAGCCTCCTAAACCAAAGGTGATACCTTTATAAAAGCTCATTATCACCAAATGTTTCTAAAATGTTTATGTTCCGAGGCAGATTGCCGGCAACAGCCATTTTAGGTTAGTTTGTGGCTTGGTCTTAGTGACTTAGGAGTCCTCTTCACTACTGCTAACGTTTCACAGATTTAGGAGCTAGTTTTAGAGCCAAAACGCTTTGTGAAATACTCCTAGAGTCACCAAATGTTTCTAAAATGTTTATGTTCCGAGGCAGATTGCCGGCAACAGCCATTTTAGGTTAGTTTGTGGCTTGGTCTTAGTGACTTAGGAGTCCTCTTCACTACTGCTAACGTTTCACAGATTTAGGAGCTAGTTTTAGTGCTAAAACGCTTTGTGAAATACTCTTAGAGCAAATATTTAGGAGTCCTAAATTTAGGACTGACAAATCCCTTTAAATGAAAAACCCTGAAAAAACCCTGAAAGGGTTACTCAGGACCGCCGATCCCTTTAAATCGGCGAGTTATGAGCTACTTTTAGCACTAAGATGTTTTGTGAATACGGGCCCAGATATCTGTGAAGAATTTCAGTCAGGTTTCAGGCCCCATCATAGCACAGAAACTGCACTTGTTAAAATTACAAATGACTTGCTTGTTGCGTCAGACCAAGGCTGCATCTCATTGGACGTCACCTTGACAGAGTAATGTAGTGTAACTGTAATGTAGAAATGTTTATTTTTGGTGAAATTGCTTTGCAACAATGTGTATCGTGAAAAGCGCCATAGAAATAAACGTGAAAAAAAAAAAAAAAGGTATTTTCTTCTAAAACCAACTATAAAAATCTATTTACAACTTAAAATTTTTTAAGTGTACCAGATCTGAAGTACAGAAAATATAACTAATAAAATATACAAATACTTTTTTTTGTGTGAAAGTACAAAAGTATTTATTTTTCTTAATGCACTTAAATATAAAAAATAAAAGCACTGACAATAAGTCAAAGTCATAGTTAATTTATTCTCTGTACTCGCTGCCTTACTTTTCATATTGTCATGGTTATGCTGCTGTGGCGGAACGAAGGAGCACGGAGATGAAGGAGTTGCAATATTCACAGTCTTTATTATATCCGAACTGGAGAAAACACAGGGGAATCAGGAGACACACACACGCAGCACAAGGAATAGACGTTTAAGACAGCACGAGGAACTAAGAAAAGGAAACACTTTAAATACACAAGACATGATGAAGGGGATGACGAGAAACACCTGGGAACAATAAACATAATAGGAATCGGAAACAGGAAAGACCAAATATGGGCATGAAATAGACGTGGAGCACGTGGGGGGGAGGAAAACACACACAAAACACGGAACAGAGTCTGACATTACTCCCTGGAGGCTGGTGCAGGACTGGGACACGGGGAATAGCTCCAGGGCGGATCAGGCAGTCCAGGGTGCCATGGCGGAGCAGGCAGCTCGAGGAGCCATGGCGGAGTAGGGAACTCAGGGGGCCATGGCAGATCAGACAGTTCGGGGCGCCATGGCGGATCAGGCAGACTAGGAGGCCATGGCGGAGCAGGCAGAGTAGGAGGTCATGGCAGAGCAGGGGACTCAGGAGGCCATGGCAGATCAGACAGTTTAGGAGGCCATGGCAGATCAGACAGTTCAGGAGGCCATGGCGGAGCAGACAGTTCAGAAAGCCATGGCGGAGTAGGGAACTCAGGAGGCCATGGCTGGATGGCCTCTGTGGCCTTTGCCTCGCCATTCGGGCCGGCCACTACGGACGGACCCATACTACCCCCCCAAAAAAAATCCTTGGGGAGAATATCGTCTTTAGAGGCCCTCCGTAGGCCTAACTCGGGAACAGTGGCCCTCACTGGGCTTGACTTGGGGACTGGAGCCCTCCTCTGACTCGACATTGGAACTGGAGCCCTTTCTGTGCTACACTCGGGGACTGGAGCCCTCACTGGGCTAAACTCGGGGACAGGAGCCCTCACTGGGCTAAACTCAGGGACAGGAGCCCTCACTGGGTTAAACTCGGGGACAGGAGCCCTCACTGGGCTAAACTCAGGGCCTGGAACCCTCCCTGGGCTAAACTTGGAGACTGGAGCCCTCACACTGGGCTAAACTCGGGACCTGGAGCCCTCCGTGGGCTTAACTCGAGAACAGGAGCCCTCCGTGGGCTAAACTCGGGAACAGGAGCCCACTCCAGACTGGATTCGGGGACTGGGAAGCGCTTATGAGTAGCTGGCACTGGAGAGTTCTCTGGAGGAGCAGGCACAGCAAGGCGCTTTCGAGGAGCTGGAGCGAACTCACTGGAGCGAACTCAGGGGCTGGAGCCGACACTGGAGCAGACTCAGGGGCTGGAGCGAGCTCTGGGGCTGGAGCCGACCGCCTTCTCCTCCTTAGATTCCCCTTTAGGTTCGGGGTGAAAGGCGTGGTCGGCGGGCTTGAGTGAGCCACGGCCGATGAGCTTGACTGAGGAACCGAACAAAACACACACAAAACACGGAACAGAGTCTGACAAATATACAGACTAAAAGCCACAAAACTCAAATTCTGAATTCATGGAACTTTCAACACATACCGGCGGGCTGGAGAGAGCCACAGCCGGCGGGCTTGACTGAAGAACGGACAGACACCGGTAGATCTCTTCCCTCCAGCATAGTCCCTTGGTGTCTGGGAAGTCCATGGGGCGATGGTAGTTGGCCCCGAGCCACAACAGAGAATTGATGGTGGCGTCATCCAATGCCGTCGCTGCGACGAGCCCACAGAATTCCCAGGCGTACTCGAAGAAGGGGAGATCTCGGCGGACTAAGGTGGAGAAACGAGCGGCGATTTCCATGATCTCGGGGGGAAAACAAAATGGAAAACAAACACGGGGAGAGGGGGCGCCGCTTATTGTCCTAGGTGCTGTCTTCTGTCACGGTTATGCTGCTGTGGCGGAACGAAGGAGCACGGAGACGAAGGAGTTGCAATATTCACAGTCTTTATTATACCCGAACTGGAGAAAACACAGGGGAATCAGGAGACACACACGCAGCACGAGGGGTAGACGTTTAAGACAGCACGAGGAACTAAGAAAAGGAAACACTTTAAATACACAAGACATGACGAGGGGGTGACGAGAAACACCTGGGATCAATAAACATAATAGGAACCGGAAACAGGAAAGACCAAATATGGGCATGAAATAGACATGGAGCATGTGGGGGGAGGAAAACGCACACAAAACACGGAACAGAGTCTGACACATATATTCATATCTAAGTTGCTTACCAGGATTTTTACATTTAACTGCTCTTTGTATCCTGTATGTAAGTAAAAAAAAAATTAATCTTGAGACTTTTGCAATCAAACAATTAAAAACACCAGCATACCATCTATTAACAGTTGCTATGTCCGACAAGCCATGGTGCTCTCATGTCACACATCATGAGTGAAAAATACAGTAAAAACTACATTGCAGAGCAAAGAGGACACTAACAACGACAGACAAGACAGAGCAGGTTACTTTAGGTATGAAACAAAGTCTCTGCTGTCAAATTTTGTCATTTTTTAAAGAAACTCAAACAATAAATAGCGTTTTGTGGCTCTTTTATGTGTCGTGAGAGATCACTGTAGTGCCTCAGTTCAAGAGGCACATGAACCGATAATCTCTTCCTCTTTACTATAGCACAAAATAAACATGAATAAACATCAGAAGGAATCTTGTTTCAGCCACGGAAAGATGTCAGTACACACCAAGGGTCAATTAGTTCTGGTTGGTTATTATAAAAATGACCAACAATTCAGAAAGTAAATCATGGTGATGCCAACTGGTGCTCAAAAACATGAAGCATGACCTCTACAGTATTTGGCAATGCATTCATTTGTTATTCACTTTTTTGACAACACCTTCAGTTATATAATAGCATATGGTATACTGTCATTAAAAGAATGATAATGTAAAACTCAAAGTCTGGCACCACTAGTAAAAACATTTTGATTTGGCATTCTTTTCTAATTTAATAAATGATTCCATATTACATTTCAGCACCGGAGCCTCATGAACTAAACCTGGCCATCATAATGATCCAAACAGCATTCTGAACTTCAATGGAAGAACATCTGACCGTCTCTACAAAGAGTCACATGATTTACTGACAGTAGATAAACATAGATAAATGTAAACATATCTTACAGAATAATATTTTGCTGCCACTAAGTGGCATTATAACCATAGACTCTGAAAAGTTAGAAAGTGAACATGTTGGAGCTCATTCTCTCGAGTTTATGCCACTGCTTGTCATCTACACTAATTGCAAAAAGCATCTGTAATGATTTCGAACACTTCAATTGATTAAACGTTCATGTTAAACTTCCAAAGGGGCGTCCAATCCTGCTCCTGGAGAGTCAGGATCCTGCAGAGTTTAGCTCTAAAACAATTGCCTGAAAGTTTCTAGTAATCCGGAACACCTTGTTGATCTGCTTCAGGTTCGTTTAATTAGAGTTAAAACTAAACTCTGCAGGACAGTGGCCTTCAGGAACAGTTTTGGAGACCCCTGATTTATAACTTAATAAAAACACATTTAGACACATCGAGACGTTTACCCTGAAACGGGCACTCTGTAAGGTTTACACGTGTGCATTTTCATTTTAAAATGCATAACTTTTGCTAAAATTACACCTGGCTTCCACACTACTCCAGAGTTTTCAACCCTCGAAAACTGAGACTTTTGGAAACGCTGCAGACCCTGTTGTAGTTTAAAAACTCCGGGGTTGCGTTTCAGTGTTAATAGACCAAAACTGAGACTTTTGAAAGTGAAGGCGTGACTGCCCACATTCGCTCCCTGATTGGTTCTTCATGGTCAACAGCAGCCATTAGGGCTCTTAAAATATTGATATTACACATTTACTTCATATTTCTTTAGACAGAATAATCATTTATATTCATTTTACACATTAAACATAACATACACATGATTACGATAGTGTATGACTTGCTTGTGTTTTTCATGAGATTTGGAGTGTTTTCATAACAATAAATGGTGTTTATAAAATAAAACATGGTTATTGTAGTAAAACTATTGTTACCACAAATTAACTATGATTTTGCTACACTAACCATAGTTTAACCATGGTATTCACAGTGAAACTGTGGTTATACAAATAGTAATCAATCCATCAAAAACTATGGTTACTACACTTTTACTATAATAAAACCATGGTTAATTTTCATAAAAATAGTCTTCTGACAGAAAACTTCATGCACACTCTATCAATATACCTTCTGTCACACGTTCTCATAACAGTTACCAAACTATCAAAAACGCTATTACACATTCCCTTATTTCACGAATCCTCTCCATGGACTTCCGTCCGACTGCCACCAGAGGTCACCCTTTCGTTACATTGACTCTCACTCTACACAAACTGTTGCATGTCATCCCGGACTACATATCGCAGCATCCATTGCACTGATTAGACACACAGCTGCTGCCAATCACACACCCTACATAAGCCATGGACTTCCTCTCTCTCACTGCCGAGTATTGTTAGTATTATCGCTGTCTTCGCGCAGCAACACTACGGAGCCTGTTCGTTAGCCATTGTTTATTTTCAAGTCCTAGTCTCAGTCTAGTTTTGCCTTGCCTGTTTTCCGGTCCTTTGATTCTCGCCTGTGTATATTGGATTACCCGTTTGCCTGACCCTGCCTTGGATACTGTTTGCCCCAGCCTGGACTATTGCTCGTGTTTACAGGTTACCCCTTTTGTCAAGCCCTCTGGATTTTGTTCGCCGATCGATGACCCATGCCTGCCCTAGGAATACTCTTTGTCTTGCCTCATTCATGACTGTTTGCTGATTATTGACCCATGCCTGTTTGTGACCACGCCTTTGAATAAAGCTCTGCATATGGATCCGCACGCTGAGCGATATATGGCTGTTTCTCAATTCCAAGAACGCAAAGAACGGACTTGTGTTCTCGTGGAGACCGGTCTTGCAAGGCTTCCTTGAAAGAACGAACTCCGAAGGACGCGAGAACATAGAATGCATCTTTGTGAGAATTGAGATGCGCTGTGATCTTGCTGCTCAACTGACTGTCCCAGAACGTTATAAGGAGCATATGTCCTGTGTCCATATATGACATATGCAATAATGTCATATTAAAACATTTATTTCAGATTATTATAGACAATACTTTCGTAGTATTTATATTATTCTTTTTAGTTTACCATATGTATTTGTAAAAATGATTAGGCTTAGGCATGTATATTTAATGTTAGCTATATTTTGTCAATGGTAAAACTATCAATGTTAAATATACCAATAAAAAGTATGACAGGCTTTTTTCCAGGTCATTATCACTTTATTAAAATTATGCAAAACAAAATGATAATGTTTACTTTCACGAGCCATCGCGTATTTACAGGCTTGCAGTGAGAAGTTTAAAAGCTTACAGGCTTCCGTACGTCGTCCGCGCGCAGCGTCTTCTGGGATTTCTAACGGTTCGATTCTCTCAAGTCTGCATTAGAAGCATCCTTGATTTCAAGAACGCATCTGGGCACTTTCATGCATCCTCTATACTTGCGTTCTTGGAGTATTGGAATTGAACTTTGACGGTTAATGATGACATAGAGCGAGAACACATGGACGCAAGATCGCGAACGCATATGGAGAAACAGCCAAACTCTTTGTCTTCACTCATTCAACATTTACGATATAAATCTGTCGGTTTGACTATGTCAGGTTTAAATTCCAGCAGCCAATTTAAACTTTCCCATAAAAAATCAACCATATTCCACAAAATCAGCCTTATTGAAGGGAAATCAGAGGAAAACTCATCGGTATGGTCAAGTAAATCCTCACAGGCCTGAGTGATTCCGTTATTCAGATCTTCGCGCTCAAACACGAGCTTCAACGGACGCGGCGTTTGGTTCGTTATATCCGAGTGATTTTACAGGATTATCGGATCAAAAACGACAAATCAAGGCGAGGTCAGTCGGTTCCAACAGCTAATTTACACTCTTAATTTCTATCGCTCGATCTAAATCGTTCTCCTGTTCAACAGTTGTAGCTCTGTCAAGTTCTGACTGAACTGAACTCGAACTTTCCGCATCAGTGGGCGGAGCGATTTAAAACAGCGCTTAATCTGATTGGTGTGTGAACATCCGCAATATCGTATTCGCCGTCTGATTGGTGTTTTTTTTTACTGCATTTTTTTAAACAATTTAAATGTTTAAATAATACATGCATTTATCATATTTAGGTATTTATTTAACTTTTTTAACTCTTGTGTAGTATTTGGACCAATCAGACACACAGCTATTTGTTATATTTAACAAATAATATCTAACGCCCCCTCATCTAACCAAAGGGCCAACTATGAGGGTCTATGGACCCTTCCCCCGAAATGCAACTAACACCTCAAAAGGGCAGAACAGGCCTCTGGTTCCATGGCAACCAAAGACAAACCATCTGATAACACTAGTTTTATTGCTCATCTTCGGATGATCAAATTCAGAATGTATATTATATGTTTATACCTATGCAACATATTAGTGTTGTAAGAACCTTTAGTAATTTTGCATCAACACCCAATGAGTTCCATATGCAAATTACCATGCTCTCACACAAAGGGTTGTAAAACTCTTCAGTATTTCCAACCTTCCGCTTGGAATTTCAGCCTTTCTCATTGGAGTTAGATTCTGAGAAGATGAGGATGTGAGCTGGAACGCTTCTGCAACTCTTAAGTCTGCACCAGGCCTCGGCCTAGTCTTTCCATTCACCAAGATCCTCTGACTCAAAATGGTTCTTTCTCATCACCTAACTTCAGCCAACCTACTGGAGCCCCAAAGAGCATCAGGACTAGTTATTTTCCTTAACCAGGAAATTAACATTCTTAGAATTGACAGACAGTTGACACTGAGAGGTCAAGTAAATACTTACAGCGGATCTAGTTATTTATAATTAATTATAACTAGTTATAATTAATTATTCATATTACCCCTTTGAGCTGATTCGCTACACTTGCTTTTTCAACTTCAACTTCACTTGCATACTTACATTTCTTAACTTTTAGGCCCTCACCACTCAAATAATATAGTATGCTGTATATCTATTTAAATTTCTTCTTTGTCATGGCAAAGTACACATTTTATAATTTAATATTTTTCTTTTTTTGTGTTGGTACATTCATGATTTCACAATTGAAACATACATTTCTCACCATTATTATAGCACTTTTTAGGTTGGTGGTTAAATTAGTGCCCAAAGTAGCGCAATGACCATATCCCAAAAATCAACACTCAAAATATGTCATTTCCAAACCTAAAATACATATTTTACAGTCACTGTTATGCACATTGATCATAAACACAGCTCAAAGGCTTCCTACCAGTGGCCCTCCTTCACAAAACTTACATCTAGCGCTGTTTTATCATAGGTGGAATGCAAAATGTTTCAATACAAGCATTTCAGTCAAATGTAATTTATGCAACATTTCAAACCTTTAACCCACGGGGGAAAATCAATCCATGGCAACAGTTTAAAAGTAGCCCAATTCCATGTCCTAAATCTCACCCCAAATCTACATCTAAACTTCATCTTTGCCACCCAGTTTTGAGAACAGCTTTTCCATCAGGAGCACCATGATGCCCTTTAAATAAACAGGCAGATCAATAGGTTTTGGCTCAGAGCCACGGAGAGATGGAGGGGATGCTTAGATTTAGACTTTACAAAGCTTAAACATAGATTTCTTACAGTTTTTGTTCAGTAAGGGACAATTAACAGATTTTTACTGTAGCATTTTACAGTGTTTTAACATTAAAGTTACAGTCATTTTTTACAGTGGACTTTAAATATAGTGATTAAAAGTCGAGACATTTTTAGTTTTTTCCACATTGATTCAATCCATTATCGTCTATTTCAAATAAACCTGCCCTATAATGATGGGTGAGAAAGTGATGATCTGTGATCTCATGTTAGAGATCTTATAACTCCTCTCTCATCTTCTCTTCTCTTTGGAAGACGTCTCCATTTGCTTGCTGCTTCCATTGCAGATTTGCATGCACTGAAATTCCCTGAGATATCAGTTTCTGCTTAATCTGAGGGGAAAAAACACAGATTTGTTAATTTAGTGCTTACAGTATGTCTGCTGGTCTTCATAAACATGCCTTACCATGTTAGAATGTAACTTGTTTAAGAAAAATATTTGTATGTAGCACTGATTGATAAGATACACACTTCAAAATTGCTAGTAAACTTTACAAATATTTACATAGAAATGGCAAGTAACAAACTGAATTAAATGTGGAATTTAAGTAGAAAGACTTTAGGTTCTCTTCACGTTTGTGAAATTTACTAGCATTTTCTGAGTGAAAATTGTTTCTACTCCACTTTTTTTTTCAGCGCAGTAAATAAAAGATTCACCAATAAAAGAATCACAGATTAATTTGAGTCGCTGATCAGCATCGTTAGTCTTCGTTTTTGTAAATGTTGTAGTTGAAGATTAAATGTCTCACCTCCTCGAGGATTGCAGCCTTTACATCGGGATCATTCACATTCTGATCCGATTCCACCTTCAGTCTCAATATCTGTCTAACCACTGTTCCTGTGGGTTATACCACACACACACACACAATTGAATAATTCATTGCCAATTTTTCTACTATCAAAGTTACTAATTTAATACATTCATCAAAGTGAATATTTTAAAAACCTTCAGAAATAACAAATTCATAAAATGGCATGTTCCTCTAACGTTCGCATAACCAAGAAGAAAAAATCTTTAAATATTAAACAATAGTGCTTTAAATGCTGAGAGAACATTCAAATGTAATATTCTCATAATATTTACATTATAGAATAAACGTTAAGAATAAACCAAGAAGAAACGTTCTTGATGCATTAAAAAAACTGGGAGTTTTGAACATTTGAAAAACAAAGTTTATGGGAATGTTAGCAAAACATTCGCTGAACATATCTTTTTTTTGCTAGTCATTCAGTACTGAGAGCATTGTCAGCATTTTTGTTCCAGCTGGAATGTCGCCAAAATAGAAACCGTTTTCCCATCGCGTCTGGTTTGGACACGAAAATTAACCATGGTTTTATTGTAGTAAAAGTGTATTAACATTACCATTTGTCAGGGGTGTGAAGTAACGAATTACAAATACTCACGTTACAGTAATTAAGTAGTTTTTAATCAGCAATTGTACTTTTTTGAGTTTGTATAACAGCAGTTTTACTACATATATCATGGTTAAACTATTGTTAGTGTTGCAAAACTATGGTTAATTTGTGGTTGCCATGGTTTAACTATAGTAACCATGTTTATAAAACGGAGAGTTCCGGTCCTTGATTCTGATTGGCTGAGCCACGTTCGAAGCTGTTGTAAATTACTCTACAAAGTAACATACACCTTTGTTTACGTTTGTGTGTTGCTCGGCAACCACTTTGTAGCAACCACAACTGTTTCTGAGGAGCTACATTGTTTGGTGGAAGAATACTGTTTTTATTAATATCATTACACTTTATTTGCTCAGTTTTATTTTGTGAAACCTTACTACGTATATGGAATAACCGTTTTATAAACACAATAAGCCCCGTGAAGCCGTGGTTTACAGTGAATTTATAACAGCTAAGGGGGTTTTAGGCACTCCACTTCGCGTCACAACGCCCCTTAGCTGTTATAAATTCACTGTAAACCACGACTTCATGGGGCTTATTGCTTTATTTTTGTTTGTTTGTTTTATTTGTAGTAAAACCATGGTTAATTTTCGTAAGGGCTGTTTCGTAAGCCACAACACATCAAACTTGGAGAAACACTCACTGTCGTAGCAGAAGAAAGGACTCGCGTCACTGCACTTCTGATCATCCCACAGTCTGCTGTGTCGTAAATGCACCACACAATCTCCCGATCCATCCGGTTGACCGGATTGCCAGTTTCTGAATGAAGACATGCTGTTATCGGACATGATGAAAGCGTCTTTGAAAAGGCCGATGTATGTGACACTTTCTGCAGGAATCAGCTGCTAGATCTGACGGTTCTCGTCCTCGTTCCTCACGCTGACCAGCTCTGTGTGATACTGTCTGCAGTAACTCTGAGCGTCTCTCCAGGACTTCGGCTTATTAACCAACATGTATTTGCTGTATTTCTGACCTAGGAGGTAAAGAAGATACACTCTAAAAAATGCTGGGTTGTTTCAACCCAACTTTGGGTCAAATATGGACTAACCCAGCTGTTGGGTTAAAATTTTTTATTAAATTTTTAACCCAAAAGTTAAGTTAGTCCATATTTGACCCAAAGTTGGGTTGAAACAACCCAGCATTTTTTAGAGTGTAAGCATTGAATTAGCAGCATGTGTTTGCATAGACCGATAACGATAAAATTGTAATAACTGTTCTAATTCCCAGAGAATAGCACGTCCACATCACGACTCTGGAACCACATCATTGGAATCACATTCAGAGTGATTTTTCCAGCTGATGAACGATAAATGTCGTGGGAACAGTGTTTTGAAATATTACTAATGTCCAGTTTTCTTGTTGTGATTAGAATGTTATTTAAAGGTTATGAAAACGTTCCTTACAACATTCTACTAACTTTTCATAAAAAATATACCTAACGTTTATATAAAATAAAACATAACATTTATTTTTATTATTTAAAGTGCTAAGAACATTAAAATGTCCAGTTTTCTTGTCATAATTAGAACGTTATTTAAAGGTTACTAAAACGTTTCTTAGAACATTCTTCTAACTTTATTTTCACCCAAAATATAATGTTATTTGACTGTTTATTTTTAATATTCTAAGAACGTTAAAATGTCCAGTTTTCTTGACGTTTAACGTTTATTACTAAAATGATTTTTTAAATATTCTAACAATTTGTTCTCAACACTGAGAACATTTATCAAGTACAAGCAACATCACAAGGATGTTCTAAGAAGGTTTTCTCTCAGTTTTAAGAACGTAATAATACATTTATAAGAACATTCTATAAACATTACTTTAAGAACATTTTGTTATATAACTTTTAAAAAATGTTAGTGAAAGTTGTGAAAACGCTCCCTTTGATCGGAGTAGTTATCATTTCTGGTGTGAACAGTTTAGTTATCAATTAATCAGTAATTCAGCATAAACTATTTTGGATAAAAGTATTACACGTGCATAAATGTAAATGCCGTACCATAGAGGTCTGGCTCGTAGCATATGAAGCTCCTGTCCATCTCACACTTTGTGTCTTGAAACTTTCCGTTGAAATCCATTACTGAACAGTATTCATCACCGAGGTTAGTTGGTTCTTTTAGTCCCCAGGTTCTGTATTCAGTTTCTCCGTCCTTGTAAAGCTCTGGATCAGCCCAGCGCCACTGCTTGTGCTCCGCTTTCCTCAGTCCGATCCAGGCGGATTCAGTGCTCATTACGTTTTCAAGAGCCAGAAGCTCCTCCATGTCTGTCCAGTCCTCCAGAGTCACCAGATCAATGTAATTCTCTCGGCAGTATCGCTGAGCCTCAGCAAATGTTTTGGATTCATTCACAAAGTAGTAGTTTTTAGATGACTCCATGGAGGCGTACAAACCTTAAAAAAAGTAAATATGCAGATGCAAAACATACATATTTGGCACTTATCACATGCACACCATGTTTACATTCATAGTTGTATTCCTTCAGTATCTCACCTGTAACACAGTGTATTCTACAGATCATGAGGATGAGAAGAAGCTTCTGATCCATGGCTCTGTCCTGCCATCAGCAAATTATGACGAATTAAAAAATGTCTAAAAATAATACACTGCATAAAGTGATGTTCTTTCTCAGTATTTTTGTCTTGTTTTCCAGAACAAATATTAAACTTGTTTCTCTTTGAAATATGTTGATTTTTTGAGCCCACTGGCAGATATTTGTTCTTATTTTAAGGATAAACTATCATTTCTAATTCATTTCTCACTTCTTGTTTTCTGTCATTTTGCTTTTCCAGTAAATGTATCTTGATTTAAGAATGTTTAGATATTTATACTGAAAAACAAGACAAAAATAAGGAAGGACATGACTTTTCGCTCTGTAAATGAACAGAGGAAAAATATATTCTAAACAACTATTTTTGTCTTGTTTTAAAATAATTAAAATAATAATAACAATAATTAAAAGATTTTTATGCAGCATCACAAGACAAAATACATCTACTTTCTCTGAAAACAAGCATGTGTCCATTTTAAAGCATGTTTAGATATTTGTGCTGAAAAAGGACTCTTTGCCATGTACATGAACAAGCGAAAAATCAGTTCAAAACAAGTATTTTTGTTGCTTTCTAATAACAATCAATATTTAATAATTGAAAAATGTTTATGCATTGTCACAAGAATTTTTTTTTTTTTAAATATATTTGTGCTGGAAAACAAGACAAATATAAAAAGTCAGAAAAGGTCCAGACTCACCTGTTGTGTTGAACTATCACATAAATCTTTTAAAGCACCCTGACTCTAGCGTTGTTTTTTATTTTTACTCGTTCTGCTCTTTTGGTTTGCTCTACAACCCTTCTGAACGACACAGACTGATTTTCATCCTGACTTTGCTTAAAACTTGAAACCCTTCATTCAAAAGGCATTAAATGAACATGGAAATGATCAGTAGCTGAGTTCAAGCAAAGAAAAATACTGACAGGCCGCAGGAAGACGGTTGGTCATGAATAGTGACAAAATAGCTGCTAGACAAATGAAAAGAGTGTTTGTCAACAGCTTTAAATGGAAGAGGAAAATTACATTGCTCTTATATATCTCAACGAAGTTCTCCTTTAACATATATAAATTGATTACTAAAAATAAACATTCAAACAGCATTATATTTTGGGTAAAAATAAAGTTGAACATCGTAAGAAAAGTTTTTGTAACTTGTTAATAACATTATAATCATGACAAGAAAACAGTTTTTTATAACCTAAATTTGTCACCTGGGAAACTGTGACGTTCAGATCACTTTTGTGGATTCTCGTGTGACGAAAAACAAAAAATGGACCCTCATCTTTAAAAAAACAAGAAACAAAATGACACTAGGTCAAAGATACGACCCAGACAACATTCAAAAACACATTTAGAAACCAAACGCTCAATCATTTATCATATTGTTGTGCCGATGCCATTCATGGTAATACTAATACTTATGTTTACATTTACATGTACAATAAATAACTTTTGGACTGGTTTGCAGTGCCACATCTAAAGTTGTAGAGAAACACATTCAACACTTGAACTTTCGGCTCAGAGCTTTGTCTTTGGTTTAAACCAATCAGAGGCCATTTTGATATGCCAATCAATAAATACTAAACTGTAGAACTCAGGATGTTGAGTCTTACCATCACTTTGGCAAAAAAAAGGATACACCAGTATCCAGTCGTCCATAGATTTACACAGTATTGTTTTCCATTCAAATTGTTCGGCTGGTCTAAATCCCATTGTATTTCATTGTGACATTGTAAGTCACACTTTCATCTTGCAAAGACCAGCGCCATGCGTTCACATCGTCATACAGTCCAATCCAAATGAAAAATTGTAGTTTATCTCTCTACTTGTGCAGTTTGCTCCACTCTTCATCGGTCTGGACAGTGGCCAGGTCAGTGTAGTTCTGTCGGCAGTAATATTGAGCCTCGTCCCATGTTTTATACTCTTTGATCAGAATATACTCACGTGAGCCGCACAGAATGACTGACAGAAACCCTGTTTGGAAAAAAAATGGTGTGGGGTTCATACAAAATCAGTACAAAAATCCAGTAATTCAGCGGTCAATAAAATGTGACTTACTGGCAAACGATCACATTCATCCACAAAAATACACTCACCTGAGAGTAAAAAGAGATGAATCAATCTTTGCTCCATTGCTGCTGAGATTAGCTTGGGTTAGTGAGGTCTTATCCATAGACTAGCTAAAAACGTATGGACCCTGTATTAAAATATAGCTCTGAACACATGCCCCTGTTGATTTGTGTACTGAAATCAGTATTGTCCTTATTCCTTGACAACAGCAGCATTAGTAATTCATGGTGTGAAGATTTGCTCAGCTAATGATGCACATCAAATGTGTTTACACAAATAAAGAGAGAATCAATCCAGAGAAAAGGAAGTTGTTTGCATGGGAAACCATGACATCTTTAGTCTTTAGCGTCCTTGTTAGCGCACCGCCTCCCATGCCGGAAATGTCTGTTCGAATCCCACTCAGAACAAGAACGAGGGGACTAGAACCGGAGGAGTGACGTGCAGTTACAAGCGTGTTATTACCTGCATGTGTCGCCAAGATAAATGTGAAAATACAAACATTGAAAAAAGCCGTTGTGTTTGAATGAAAGTCAATGGAGGGGAAGCCTCAGCACTCTAAATAACCTGCATTGTGTGAAAGTGGGACTGATTTTACAGCACCACCCATTCATTTCCAAGGTATCCACGAACAGTTAGTCATGACGGTGGTAAAACACTGAAAGTGATTCCTTGACATCGAGGCAATTACACAATGCCTTCTCCAATGACACTGCCCCTCCAAAGAGAATATCTGCACAAATGATCAAGCTGCTTCAAAACTGACCATGTATTTAGAAGGGAAACTATTTCAAGCAACACTTGCTCACAACACTTTCTATGCTCTTAAAATACTGAGAATAAAATCTTGGCGCCATCACTGTCCAGATCAAAACCGTACGTTGTAGTGGACCGAGATGCACCATTTATGGAAAACTAGTCAAGAGCAGGTGTGAACAAACAACACACACCCAATACTTTTCAACTTTTGGTCAACTTTCAGCTGTTTTGCATTTTGAATGTAAAAACAGCATCATTAAAGGTTAAAGGGGTCATAGGATGCTACATGCACTTTTACAAGTTGTTTGAACTGAAATGTGTGTTGGCAGTGTGTGTACACAACCACCCTAAAATGATAAAAATCCACCCAGTGGTTTTTTGTTAATCTACTAAAATCTTTACCCCTTTCTCAAATCGAGCCGATCTCAGATACCTGTCTG
>NW_015636692.1:394258-396161 GCF_001515625.1 Sinocyclocheilus rhinocerous
GTTTTGTTGTTGGATGTAATAATGAACATAGCAGTCGTCGTTTACTCCCGACATCTGATAAGACGCAGTGGATTATGTTTGTTTTTGAAGGGAATGCGCCCCCGATCTACATAAATGCGTCTATGTTTGCACAAATCATTTGTGATCCAGCTTTACCTACAGAAGAAGTGAGTGTAAGGTTTTTTTAACGAATCTTTGCAAATCGCCTTTCCTAATAATGTGCTAATTAGCAAGTTTCACGATGAATGCAGCTAAAGTAAACAGTCTTTCTGAGAGCGGCTCGGAAGAGAGGGGTGGGGTCAGCAGAGCTCATTAACATTTAAAGGAAAATGCTACAAATCTGCATGCTCTGAAAAGAGCTGTTTTTGACAGGGTAAAAAAAGGTGTTTTTTACACTACCATTGAGAAATTTTAACCAAACTATGTTACAGACTTTTCATTAAGACCCTAAAGAATCATATCAACTTGTGGAAAATGGGCATCCTATGACCCCTTTAATGAGTTCATAGCTATTCATCATTTGCTCAACTAATGATGCACAACAAATGCATTTACACAAATACAGAAGACTTACTGCAGAGGACGAATGGAAACATTTGCATGGGAAAGCGTTTGTTCAGGAAAAGCATTCGAGTGGGCATTATTGAAATATTTTACTCATGACAAGACTCAAAAGAAATAGTTTCAAAACAGAAATGACTTTATCACAAAATAATTGCTTTAAAATTTTGAAAGAACATCAAAGAGTATTATCTGAATTGTGAGATCAGTACAGAGAGCCATGAATGTGCAAACACATCATTATACTCTCCACATGAGAATCCATTCACCGCTCTGGCTGATAAACAAGAACACACACAAAAAAAGTGTAAATGCACACAAAAGTTTCTGCACAAAACATTGTAGAAAAAAAAATCAACATAACTCATATTTAAATTTGAATATTCATCACAGCCTGTTAAGCATCGCACAATTTTCTGCTAATGACTAATGGAAATGATTATGAAAGTAAGTGTACTTTTGTTAAGGTTATCTGTCAGTCATATTATATCATCAATTATGTTTTTCTTACAATTTAAAAGCAATATGTAAATTCACGAGCAGTCATTTATTTTTAGCTAATTACATAAAGCCAATGAACCTGAAGGAACCAGGTTCCATTAAACCATTAAAGCGCAATTTGCATAGATCATTTTATTTTGCATTGTTTATAGACATAATCTGTGTTTATTGTTGTCCAGTCAAACTACAAAAAATAACAGCGAACGAAACTTTCTTTGTAGACAATGTCAATGTACTATGAATAAACTTTCAGCTCTTGACATAATTAAGCGAAAACTCCAAGGCCAGCATGACAGATCTTCAGTCCATAACTGTAATGTGTCCAATCGGGCTCATGCCTCCATCATGTAAATTTAGCACACATATTTAAAGCTGCTATTGAGGCGTTCAAAAAGAGACGGGCAAAGCTATGAACATATTAACTTGAAACAACATCTTAAAAACACAACACTAAAGAAACAGACCATCAGTTAAAATATCATGACGTCAAGACCATTGTCACGAATCCGGTCTATAAACTTCCGTTCACTCACCACCAGAGGTCACCCGCTCTCCACAAGGACTCTCACACTACACAGACTGTTACACATCACCCTGGACTACATTTCCCATGCTCCATTGCACTAATCACAAGCTCACCTGAAACCAATCACACACAGCTGCTACCAATAACACACCATTTCGGACTGTGTTTGTCCCTCGCTTGGACTATTGCTCTTGTTTACAGATTACCTCTCTTGTCAAGCCCTCTGGATAACGTTCGCTGTCGTCTGACTCAAGCCCATTTTGGATTGCTCTTTTGTCTTGCCTGTGCCATACCTGTTTGCTGTTGTTCGACCCG
>NW_015636692.1:396277-404528 GCF_001515625.1 Sinocyclocheilus rhinocerous
CCATCTTTTCACACTGAGGACAATTGAGGGACTCAAACACAACTATTAAAAAAGGTTCATACATTTACTTCTCTCGTCCCTGTTGCCTCGTTACAGAATACTCGGCCACACAAGGATTCAGCAGCTTTTCCAATGGAAATGGACAATGGCTAGGTATGGACACTACAAGATTACTAGTAACCCTTAAACAAGGCACACGATCACTGGAGAGATATATTTGAGAGTTTTTAACCATCGCTCACTATTCAAAGTTACCAGACATTATTTTGATAGAGTTTTTCTGTGATGGAATCAATCAACCTCTTCAGTCTAAGCTTAGATGCGAGGGTCCGCGTTTGTCACTCAGCCAATTTTTGGATTATGCTTTGTTGGTTCTCTATTCACTGTGGGTGTCACGGAGGAACGCGACCCCGCACTCACTCGTGTAATGGCGGTCGCACTAGAGCACGCTCACAAAATGGCAGCGACAGCGGAGCCTGATCTCAAAATGGCGGACACAACAGCGCCCCGTTATGTCACAGCTGCCAATCCTGAATCAAGTCAAGTCACAGTTGATCTTCATGAGTCTAGTTAAGTCACAGCTGATCGTCATGAATCAAGTCTGATCATCCAGAGTCACGTCACATCACAGCTGATCTTCCAGAGTCCCGTCACATCACAGCTGATCATCCAGAGTCTTGTCGCTTCCTATCTGTTGCACCCAGATCTTCGAGGTCAGTTTTTCAGTCTCCCAGACTGGCATCCAGCATGGAGGATCCACCTCAGGTGTCAGCACGTGCAGCTGGTATCCCTAAACTAGCGATCTCAGACCTTTCTGTTCCTGACCTGATTCCCCTGTCTGTAGCGCTTCCCACATTGGGGATCGCCTTATGGTGTATTTGGGCTGCATACACCACCACTGAAGCTCTAAAAACGGCGCCACTATGATGTCTCCAGAGGTGGCGGCTGACGCTGCAGATCCTCCCGAGGTAGTGGCGCTCGCTGCTGTGTTCCCCGAGGCGATGGCGCGCTCTGCAGCTTCTCCAGAGGTGGCGGCGTATGCTGCAGAACATCCCGAGGCGGAGGCGCTCGCTTCAGCTCCTTGTGCAGTGGTGGTGCCCAGCAACGCACTTTCAGCCTGTCATGTCGCAGTCGAAGGAACCATTGCTGAACTTTGTACCTGTCTTGTTAAGGAGAATACTAATGAACTCTCCCTGTTTCCTGATGGTACGGCTGTAGAACCTCCAGAGTTGGCGGCATCCGCTGCAGAACCTCCAGAGGTGTCAGTGGTATCCACTTATGAACTCTCGTCCTGTCCTGTTCCGGCCAAGGGGGCTGTCTGTGAACTCTCTGCCTGTCCTGTCACGGCTATGGAGGCCATCTGTGAACTTTCTGCCTGCCCTGTCACGGCTAGGGAGGCCGCCTGTGTACTCTCTGCCTGTCCTGTCATGGCTATGGAGGCCACCTGTCTACTCTCTGCCTGTCCTGTCACGGCTATGGAGGCCGTCTGTGAACTCTCAGCCTGTCCTATTACGCCTATGGAGGCCATTTATGAACTTTCGTCCTTCTCTGAACCGGCCGAGGAGGCCATTTATGAACTCATGTCCTGCTCTGAGTCGGCCAAAGAGGCCATCTTAGAACTCCAAACAATGCCTGTAACAACCACAGAGACAGTACATGGACTTTATTTTTGCCCTGATTCAGCCAAGGGATTTCCCTGGGAGCTCTCAGCCCAGTCTGTTACGACCGAGGCCTTAAATGCACTTTTTTCCCTGCTCTGTTAGCCCTGTTATGGCCATAGGGGCCTTAACGAACCTTTTGGTCTGCCCTGCTAGCCCTGTCACGAGCCCAGAGACCATTAATAAACTGTCTGTCTGTCTAAATCTTGCTAATGAATCTGTTCCTGAATCATATGCCAGTCCCGTTTCCCTCCATGAGTCTGATGTTGAACCATCTGTCTGTGCAGATTCTATTAATGTCTGTTTAGTTTCAGTCACTGAAGTGACTCCCAGTCCAGTTTCTGTTAATCCATCCGATTTTCAACTGTCTATCTGGCTGGATTCTGCTGTTGAGTGTGGTTTTGAGCTGTCGTACTTGCCAGTTTCTATCAATAAGTCTAATTTTGAACAATCTGTCTGGTTGCAACTAATGAGTCTGATTCTGAGCCATCTGTCTGTTCAGTTTCAAACAATGAGCTTGAGTTTGAACATTCTGTCCATCCAATTCCAGCCAATGCAATTGATTATGAACTGTCTGTCTGTCCAGTTTCAGCCAGTGAGCTTGTTTATGAAATGTCTGCCTGTTCAGTTGTCTCCAGGGAAACTATGGATGAACTTTTTGCCTTCCCTGCCTCAGTCTTTAATGCCATAGATGCACTGTCTGTCTTTTGTGTCTCAGTTTTCCATAGGCCCCAGTCTCGGCCATTGGTCCCGGCTCCATCTGTTCCGCCCTGGTGGTCTTCTGCTCCGCCTGCTCCGCCATGGAGGTTTTCTGTTCTACTCTGGTGGTCTTCTGCTCCGCCGTGGAGGTCTTCTGCTCTGACCTGGTGGTCTTCTGCTTCGTCTGCTCCTCCGTGGTGGTCTCCTGCTCCGTCTGCTCCGGCCTGGTGGTCTTCTGTCTTGCTTTGGTGATCTTCTGCTCCGCCGTGGAGGTCTTCTGCTCTGACCTGGTGGTCTTCTGCTTCGTCTGCTCCTCCGTGGTGGTCTCCTGCTCCGTCTGCTCCGGCCTGGTGGTCTTCTGTCTTGCTCTGGTGGTCTTCTGCTCCGACCTGGTGGTCTTCTGCTCCGCCGTGGGGACCTTCGGACCCGTCTGCTCTGCTGTGGTGGTCCTCAGCTCCATCTGCTTCGCCGGCTCCATCCTGGTTCTCTGCTCCGCCCTGGCTTCCTGCTTCGCTGGTCCTGCCTTGGTGCCCTGCTGCTGGCTCTGCCTAAGTCCCCGGTCTCTCCACTTCCATGTGGGCCTGACCCTCCGTCCCTCCCCCTGCTCCGCCTCCGCTCCACCGCCCTCCTGGATTGCATTGTGTTGGAAGCGTTTGGAAGCCGCTTCTTTTGGGGGGCTCTGTCACGAAATCCGGTCTATAAACTTCCGTTCACTCACCACCAGAGGTCACCCGCTCTCCACATGGACTCTCACACTACACAGACTGTTACACATCACCCTGGACTACATTTCCCATGCTCCATTGCACTAATCACAAGCTCACCTGAAACCAATCACACACAGCTGCTACCAATAACACACACTATATAAATCAGTCTCACACCACCATTCAACGCCGAGTATTGTATGCGCATATCGCTAGTCAGTGACTGTCTGTCCAGTTTCAGCCAGTGAGCTTGTTTATGAAATGTCTGCCTGTTCAGTTGTCTCCAGGTAAACTATGGATGAACTTTTTGCCTTCCCTGTCTTTGATGCTATAGATGCACTGTCTGTCTTTTGTGTCTCAGTTTTCCCTAGGCCCCAGTCTCTGCATTTACGGAGCCATTTCCCTGTCTTAGTTTCTAGTTTCTAGTCTCAGTTCCTAGTTCTAGTCTTAGTCTAATCTTGTTGTGTTTCCTGATTTCCTGGTTTCTGATTCTTGCCCGCGTATCTTGGATTTACCTTTTCCCTTGCCGTTTCGGGCTGTGTTTGCCCCTCCCCTGGACTATTGCTCTCGTTCACGGATTACCTCTCTTATCAAGCCCTCTGGATAACGTTCGCTGTCATCTGACTCAAGCCCGTTTTGGATTGCTCTTTTGTCTTGCCTGTGCCATACCTGTTTGCTGTTGTTCGACCCTGCCTGTGTTTTTTGACCATGTTTATTAATAAAAGCTTGCATATGGATCCGCACGCCTCTCGTCTCGTCGGCTCCGTTACAACCATGTTGAGCAGGTATTGATGCGTTCAAGTCATGACAGAAAGATTGTTTTTATGAGTTGAACTCACATGAATGGCACCACAAAGTTGGAATTACGAGTGGGAAACGTTTCTTTAAGCCCAGCATTTCCGAGTAGGAAACCTGTCGGTCTATATACATTTAAATGTTTATTTTATTACACTTTATGTATTTGTGCCTGTAGATTTCAATTATAATACATATCTTTAAATCGTGTTTTCTCAAAATAAGTTTGTTTCTCCACTTCAGCAGCCCTTACAGACACCAAACTTAGCAGTTTTATTCCTCTCTATATTCTGAAGGATTTTACTGAGGGGTTTGTTGATATATCATTCACATGTGTTTTATAACATTTTAATCCTGAAATATGGTGAAAATGTATTGTTTCTCTGTCTGTTGACAGCATTTTTGATTTATATAGTGATAAAAAGAGAAATCCAAAATCCCCTCAGTAAAAACCTTTAACTCTAATATGTCAACAAAACCAAACAAGAACTTTGAACTGACTTTTTCCAGTTTCCAGTGTTTTCTCTACAGAAACTCTGGGCTTGTTTCCAGGACATCTCTTCATCAGTAACTAGTACTGGCCCTTGATCTGAGAAACATCAGAATAACTATGATTAACTTTGTTGTCAAAGGTTTTTTAACTCCAATCACCATTGCTCAGAAATGTACCTTTAGTACGAACAGTATATACTTCAATTTACTATGTACACTTAGGAAGCTACTGTATTTGTTATTTACACTTTCATACTCAGTGTAAATAGTATCTACTTTTTTTAACACACCTGTCATGTTCAAAAAATGGGTACAACTTCCGTGTTAGGGGTCAAGTTGACCCACATTGGTTTTCATTGTATTTGCCAAAATCAGCACTATGAAAACACAAAAGATTTATGTAAAAACTGAAAACCTCTATTGTAGCTTGCCAGAGAATAAAAAAAACATTAGATGTGTAAAATGTAATAATTCCAATCTATTTTTTGTGTTATTTCTGTTGTGCTGGGAGCCATTTTTGTTTAAAATTATATGTTTTAGATGTTTTTTTTATGACTACTTGTAGTGAGATGCAAATAACTACAAGCAGTGCGAAAAAGAAAAGAAAAAACTACAAGTAAACATTAATAATATCTAACATTATTTGTACTTGGTGTAATTAGCATTTTTACTATTTGTTCTACCTCTGCCATTTTGTTGTCTTTTTTGTCAAACCCTTGTGAGTGTAAAATGGGTTTCTCACACTTTAAATTATGCAACAATCCAGTAATTGAGAAAAAACAAACAACAACAACAAAACCCTTTAGAAATGTTTTTGACTGTGAAACTCAACTAGACAAGCCCAACACAAAAGTTGTACCAGTTTTTATTACAGCCTTTCCAAAACACATCTATGTGTTGAAACTTTGCCTGCACATCCATGACCCTAAATATAAATATTCACCAAATTTCAAGAAATAATTAATTTAACCAGTATTTCGAGCAGTTTGAAAATTAAGTGTGGGTCAGATTGATCCCAACACAACAGGATGGTTATCATTTTTATATATTTAATTTCTTTAGCCATTTTTGACACCAACTCATCAATATACTATTTCTTTATAGGAACTAGTGAAAATATATAGTTTGTGTAAGAGCATATAAATCTTACCGCCGTGACAAATTACAACACATTTAAGATTGCAGCCTTTGTCGTGCCAATATCCATTTGAATGAAGCATTACACAATCTTGGTCTCCTCTATAATTATCTGGCTGATCCTCATCCCATCTCGCATATGTGAGGCGTTCGTCTCGAAAAGACCAGCACCAGCTGTTCACATCATAGAGTCCATAGAGTAATATTAGCACTTAACTTGTTTAATTCGCTCCACTCTTCATCAGTCTGGACAGTCGCCAAGTCAACGTAGTTCTTTCGGCAGTAATCTTGAGCCTCGTTCCATGCTTTATACTCTTGGATCAGAAAATAATCATGTGAGTTGCACAGAATGACTGAGAGAAACCCTGTTTCGAAGAAATTGAGTTGGGGAAATATTCATTTCAAACGATCCACTAATTTGCTAAAAGCAAAAACGGTTAGCAAAGATTCAGATGTGACTTAATGGAGACAGAAAATTCCTTCAGTCCAACTTACATGTGAAAAATGTAGGTCCTACAGCGTTGCACTTTATTTTATTGTTGCTATTTATGGTATAGACAACCAAAAGACACAAGACATATTTTTTTAAGTTTCTCATATTCTATAAAACATCCATAAAAACAAAACACACTCAGCTGAAAACAAAACGATGTGAATCAGTCTTTGTTCCATCACTGTTGAGGTTAGATTAGGTTCGTGAGCTCCTCTCGTCCTCTGCTAATAAATCGAAGTGTCTAAATTTGATTTGAAATATAGCATGACTGAGGAGTGAATGCACACCCATTCTCATTTGCACATTTAAATCAGCATCTTCGCTAGTCATTAACAGCAGACGATAGAAATTCATGGTGTAAAGATTTGCTCGACTAATGAGGCGCATTAAATGTGTTTTTACACAAATGCAGACAAAATCAGAGGAAGAAGGGAGTGATTTACATGGGAAATCATCCAACACATGACTGGGAGAAGCTTCAGTCCAATCCAAATGTAGAAGTAGATTAGAAGTGTTTAATGGTTATTGATGTCTGCGTGCAGCATATGATGAGACCCTGAAGCCAGAGATGGAGGGCCAAGAAAGGTACGAATGCTGTTCAAAATCACTTACATAATGCATTATATGATGAACTAGTAAATGAAAATGAGTTAGAGAGTTAGTGAGATGTTAAGTCATGGGCTCTAATCAACTAACAACTAAACATTGTTTGGTCAATGATTTCATAGATTATAAATGAAACAATGAACTTCTGTTATGTTTATACATTATATTTGTTCATAATAATAATAATAAAAAAACTGAAAAAAATGTCAGTAACAACCATAACACATAAAAAATATAATTTTTTTAAGGATATTAACCCGATTTGAAAAATAAAGGCCTCTAAACTGTCAACATGAACAAACTTTGCTGTAAACCTGTTTCACACTCAATGTCTTCTGTCTCTGATTGATCATTTAGAGTTGTTTATCCAGTCAGAGCTCTTTTAGTGTAACTGTAGCTGCTGCTTCTCGTGTCTTTCTGCTGTCAAATCTTGACTGGTTTTGATCAAGTAAGCGTCAGAATAACTGCAGTAATATCTCCAGATGAACACTTACTGGACTGCAGCAGCTCAGCTTTACTTAATTCTCCATCAATCATGTTTTAGAGTCTCAAATCTGAGCCTCAGGATCTTTTGAGGAGCGTTTGTTTCCAGAAGCTTTACTTTCACTGTTCCTCAGCGGAGGAATGATCTTCACAAGCCTCCAGAACATCTCACATCTTCTGAGGAGCCTTTATTTCTTCAGCTCTAAATCAGCACTGGATTGCATTGCATTATATGTTTTAATGTCAGCATGAGTAATTGTACAGTGAACCCACTGATCTGAAACCACTGTCGTTAATAGAGATTACAACGTGTGCAGATTCAACTTTCTATATGTGCAGATTCAGCCAATAACAGGTAAATGTAATTTATTAAAGGCAGTTACTATAGATCTATGGCCTGTGTTTAATTTGTAGTTTAATTTAACTATAACCATAAATAAACATTAATTAGGCCTACTTTAATAACTATGATGAACTACTAAAATCTAAAAAAAATTAAAAGACAAATAAGTTAATAAAATTTATTGATTAATTCAGATATAATGTAAGTAAGACTGTTACCCTATTTTGATCATATTTAATCATCATCTCCTTTTGTTCCCAGAAATCTACAGATTCATGTAAAAACAGAAAACATATACATTATTATAGCTTGTCAGAAAGTAAAAAATATAAAACATGTGCAAACTAAATGTGAAAAATGTTTAATAATTCCAATGTATTTTTATTGTTATTTCTGTTTTTTATTGTTACTCCATATGACTAGTAAATCAAATCTCAAATAACTGCCCTGATGACTTGTGTTCTACCCGCTTAAATGATAGAAGTACTTGTGCTGTCCAATCTATAAAGACTGTGTCTGTTCCCCGAATAGTGAGGTCAAAATATAAATTTAATGCAGGATCTAGAAAAAATCTTATCGTGATTAAACCAGAAAAATGTAAAATAAATGAACAAAAAACATTTTTAAAGTTTGGGCTCCTAAACATTAGACCACTCGCAACCAAAGCAGTTATCAGTGGTGGACGAAGTACACAAATCAAGTGCTTGAGTAAAAGTACAGATACGTATAATAAAATATTACTCCAGTAAAAGTAAAAGTACTCCTTTTTCAATTTTACTCGAGTGAAAGTACTAAAGTACTCGATTTTTTATGTACTTAAGTAAAAAAGTACTGATAG
>NW_015636692.1:406472-415077 GCF_001515625.1 Sinocyclocheilus rhinocerous
AGAGGAGAACTGGCACCCCGACTGAGACTGGTTTTTCCCAAGGTTTTTTCTCCATTCTGTCATCGATGGAGTTTTGGTTCCTTGCCGCTGTCGCCTCTGGCTTGCTTATTTGGGGACACTTCATTTCCAGCGATATTGTCGCCTTGATTGCACAGATACTATGAACTGAGCTGAATGAAGACACACTGAATTCAATGATGAACTGTCTTTAACTGGAAAATTAGTGTTTACTATTGTCATTTTGCATTATTGACACACTATTTTCCTAATTAATGCTGTTCAGTTGCTTTGACACAATCTGTATTGTTAAAAGCGCTATATAAATAAAGGTGACTTGACTTGACTTGACTTGTGGTAGGGATCAATTTGACACATTTTTATGTTCAAAATTAGCTGCACAGACACATAAAAAAAAAAAGTGATGTTCTCACACCTCTTTTTATTTTTAAGTCCTAATGTTTTTCATATTTTGTTTTTCATATCAGGAGTTTTTTTTCTTCAGTGTTTTTAAAGTGTTGATTTTTGACAAATTGCATGGAAACTATTTGTACAGCCTTTCCAAAGCACATTTATGTGTCGAAACGTTACATGCACTTTCATGACCCTAAATGAGAAATTTTGAGAAGAAATAAATAGTCTAACTAGTATTTTTTGAGCAGTTTGAAAATCTATAATGATCCTTTTTCAATGTTTGGAAAAGTGTTCCGTTTGGCTGCTTTCGCCAGGATAACTTCACATCCGCTGCCATTGCCTGCTCTCTGAGTTTCTGCTGGACCTGAAGACAGACCAGTGTCAGACAGAGCTAATGTAAGAGTACAAGGTCATAAAGCTTTAATCTGTCTACTGGGCCAGAGAAAAACATTGCAAGGAAAGGAAGAGAAGAAATTATTATTTCACACATATAGACACCAAAGAACCTGGAAGCCGTTCTCAGCAGGATGTGAGGGTTAAGATAACAAAACACTACTATAGATTACAGGTGTGGTGATAAATAATGCTCACCTCCTTCAACACAGCGTCTGCAGTCACTTGATCATTGACATTATCACCCGCTTTCACCTCCAGTCTCAATATCTGTCGCTTTACCGGTGCTGTGACAAGCGATGAAATACCTAGAAATACAAACTATTAGATAAAGTCCTCTTCAGGACAATCTGAAACACAGCGGTCACACTGTGATTATTGTGATATTTGAAAATTACAGTAATAATGTGTTGAGGCGAGACGCCACAGGTAAAACCATTGTTTTTCTTTGGCTGTTTTTATCTCCACTTCAGCAACACCAAACTTAACAGTATTTGTTTTATATGTATATTCTGAAGATTTTTATAGAGGGGTTTGTTCATATGTAATTTGTCTGATTATATATAGCATTTTATTCCTAAAACATGGTGAAAATGTGTTGTTTTTTTGTCTGCTGACAGTGTTTTATGCAGTAATAAAGACAGAAATCCAACATCCCCTCTGTAAAAACCTTTAACTCTAATATGTCAACAAAACCAAACAAGAACTTTGAACTCGGCTGTTCAGATTTATACTCTGGAAAATGTATGTAAATTAGTGGATATTGAATATATATTTAATCATAACATTTCAGAAAACTTAACACTGGTGTAATGTACTGTGCTTTATAAACTGCGTAAAGCATGGTGGCATCTCATAGTTAATATTTTTCCATATTCACCTGTAGTGTCTTGAGTTAAAGAAAAGTTTGTGTTTTCTGAAGAAAAGGAGTGTTGTTTGCCCATGCAAAACTCAACAAGACACATCGTTTGAGGAATCATTCATGTCTGGACGATGAATATGCTAAACTATAAGGCATAGTGTTATTAAAATCCTGAACCGTAAGTACAGTAAGTCATGGCAACAAATGTTTTTTCACTACTTTAACTCATCAAATTAATTCAGCTTCATTTTTAAGCTAAACAGGAATCAAATAGATTTTTAAAGTCAGTTTAATATAATTTCAGTTGAAATGATTTGCACTTCCAAATAGATTATACTTAAAAACTTAAGGCAGCGGCTTAAGTATTTTTTTTTTACAGTGATGAGCAATAATAAACAGACCTATAGATTAATTGTATACTGTAGAGGTCCATCCATTTTCAGGCAGATGCCGTTTTAGCTGGTTTAAAATTAGAACCCAGAAATAACCACAAAATGCTCTAAAATAAAAATACTTACATGGACTTTTGCAAAAGAAGAAAAACCTTCTTGAGCAGAGCTCATCAGCAATCCGACCATCCTCATCTGCAGCAGCGCAGATTTCATTGACAGACAAATTATCCGGTTGTTTTTCAGCCCATCGCAGAGAAGAGCTTGCGCTGGTCTGATCGGACCACTTCCATGAGTCTCTGAACAGACCGATCCAGGCACAAGTGTAACCTTGGATCATCAAGGTTAGCAGGTGATTCTCACTCTCGTCCCTGACCGTGTATAAGTCTGTGAAGTTTTCTCTACAGAAACTCTGGGCTTGTTTCCAGGACATCTCTTCATCAGTAGCTAGTACTGGCTCATGATCTGAGAAACATCAGAATAACTGATTAACTTTGTTGGCAAAGGCTTCAATGACCATTGCCCACAACAGTCTAGTAATTGAGAACCAAAAAAACTAACAACCAAAAATAACCTTCGACACTTTTCTATGTGTTCTGTGTGTTGAATCTTTGCATGCACATTCATGATTCTGAATGAGAAATACATTTTGGGCAGGATAAGAGTTACAAATAGCAAATCAAGATTGGTGTGTCACACAGATGACAGAGGATATTGACCTAACGCAAAATATATTTCTTTATGTAATTATGCAGTACAATTTGACACGTGGACATATATATGGGAGTAGACTATTAGCAGTAACTGTACTATGCATCATCTTGCTCGCAGGGACAGTATAAATGCTTGTAAATAACATTTCACGTCTTTAAGTCCATTCATCATTTGTAGCGCGTCTGCATTCAAATAATCAAAATAAGATTTGTGCTTAAAATATCAGCATTCAAATTGTTCATTTTAATCACGAAATACAAACAATAAATGTGGTTTTCAGATCATCTCTTCCTCTTTTCTATGCGTTATAATATGAAATAAACATGAATGAACATCAGAAGGTATGTTGAAAGAAGCAGAACAACTTACTGAAATGTATCATGTCCCATGTAATCGCTCAATTTGTGTTTTAACCGCAGAAATACATCAACAGCTTAAATAATATGTTTCATAACATATGTTTCATAACATAATCATATTTAGCCTATGGCAGGAAATACATTTAATGACCATAAACTAGATAGTCGGCTAGAAAAAAAACCCTCATTTTTATAAATATGTGCACTATATTACATTTTTACTTGTATGTTTGAATAAATCTGCCATGCAAAAAAGTTTTTCCAAGTTTCTCAACTATCATTGCGGCGTGGCTGTGCATCATCGTGCGCATGATCCTAGTTTTAGTTGGTGCAACAGGTGTAAATATTTAGGCTGAACGTAGCTAAGCTTAATTGCTTTAATAATTTTTGACATCAACTCCTCAATACACCATTTCTCTGTACTGGATTGTTCTGAATGTAAGACAGCGTTTTTTTCTTCTTCTTAGAAATACATCTGAAAAAAAAATGGGGTCGTCTAATTTTCAGGGTCTGCAAAAAAAAAACAATAAATAAAATTTGAGATTGTGTTTTATTAACATCTACACCTACCCCAACCCTAACAGTAATGCAAATACAGTAATTAATTGTTGTTCAGCATGAGAAAAATGACGCAATATTGATGTGTGCATGCCCAGTAGGACAATCTTGCCGTAGCTGTATCCCTTCTAGCCCCCAGGACTGAAGTGAACCACTACTGTTTATTGCACTACTGTGTTATGCCCTGATGCAAGACTTTTATTTTGAAAGTCACTTCTGCTATTGCTATTGACACTTCTGTCAGACGCAGAGAAAAACGCGCTGTCCTGATTCAGTATATGCGGTCAGATAAGATGTTGTCGGGCTATATGTCACTATCACTAATCTAACGTTATTAGAATAACGAAAGTCTTTCTCACCTCAGAAAAATTAACTTTCCTCTCCTGTCAGCCGTTATATTGAGCTCAATTCTCTTCAATTGCTAGCACTATATGCGGCGGCTCGCGCTCTATATCACTTCATTATAAATAAAGCTCAAAAGAAATTACAAGCATGCAATGCGGTAAATTATGAAATTACCAATAAATAACGTAACTGGACAATGTTTAAAATTTTTTAGGAATTAGGTCAAGATTTGGTCTTCAAAAAGCCTTTTTCCAAAAGGTACATCTTGAAAAAGGGGGCTGTCTTATAATCAGGGTCGTCTTATATTCAGAACAATAGGGTAATAAAAGCATACAGTGTGTGTAGAAGTATATGAATCTTACCATTTTGACAAATAATGACACATTTAAGATCGCAGTCTTCATCATGCCAGTATCCATCTGAATGAAGCATTACACAATATTGGTTTCCTCTATAATTATTTGCCTCATTCATATCCCAATTCACATATGTGAGGTGTTCGTCTCGAAAAGACCAGCGCCAACTGTTCACATCATCATAGAGTCCGATCCAAGCGTTAGATCGATATTTAGCTCTTAACTTGTTTAATTCGCTCCACTCTTCATCAGTCTGGACAGTCGCCAAGTCAACGTAGTTCTTTCGACAGAAATCTTGAGCCTCGTTCCATGCTTTATACTCTTGGATCAGAACATACTCATGTGAGTCGCACAGAATGACTGAGAGAAACCCTGTTTCGAAGAAATTGAGTGGGGGAAATATTCATTACAAACGATCCACTAATTTGCTAAAAGCAAAAATATTTATCAAGCATAAGATGTGACTTAATGGAGACAGAAAATTAAATCCAACTTACATGTGAAAAATGTAGGTCCTACAGAGATGCACTATATTTTATTGTTGTTATATATATTATAGACAGCCAAAATACACAGGAATACTTTACTAATATTACTTCTCATATTCTATAAAACATACATACAAACAAAACACTCACCTGAAAACAAAATGATGTGAATCAGTCTTTGTTCCATCACTGTTGAGGTTAGATTAGGTTCGTGAGCTCCTCTTGCCCTCTGCTAATAAATCGAAGTGTCTAAATTTGATTGAAATATAGCATGACTGAGGAGTGAATGCACACCCATTCTCATTTGCACATTTAAATCAGCATCTTCGCTAGTCATTAACAGCAGACGATAGAAATTCATGGTGTAAAGATTTGCTCGGCTAATGAGGCGCATCAAATGTGTTTTTACACAAATGCAGACAAAATCAGAGGAAGAAGGGAGTGATTTACATGGGAAATCATCCAACACATGACTAGGAGAAGCTTCAGTCCAGTCCAAATTTAGAAGTAGAATAGATAGATATCAATCTGTCCAGTTAGGGAGCAGAAGTGATTGTGAATCAATTTCTCCTGCTTTGGTGCAAATGAAAGTGACAACAGGGGCACTGGAGAGGCAACAGCAAGACAACCACCCAAAACGGAATGGTTTTGCAGGTGGTGGCCACAGGCAATCGCTCTCTCCTTATCCTTCCTGACTGATGTGTCTCTAGTTTTGTGTTTTGTTAGGGTCCGTGTTACTCCTTGTAGTATGAGGCAGTACCTGCAACCCAATCAAGTTGCACAGGCAGTCCAGCTCCTCTAAGATGGCACATCCTCTGTGCTCACAGCCCATTTCAGCATTCAGCATTTGCCAGAAAACACCAGAATTAGCAGGTCCTCCATTGGCTCCCCGTTCTCTTCACAGATGAGAGCAAGTTCACACTGAGCACATGTGGCTTGATAGATTCTGGAGATGCCGTGGAGAATGTTATGCTGCCTGCAACATTATCCAGCATGCCGGTTTGATGGTCTGGAAAGGAATATCCTTTGACGGCACCCTTACTGCTGTTAGGTACTGGGATGAAATCCTCAGAGCCGCTGTCAGAGCTTACGCTGGTGCAGTGGGCCGTGGGTTCCTCCTGGTGCAGGACAATGCCCGGCTTCATATGGACAGAGTGTGTAGGCCAAGTAGCACCACAGACGGTTCAGGAGCTCACTGATGCCCTGATCCAGGTCTGGCTGGAGATCCTCCAGGACACCATCCGCCATCTCATCAGGAGCATGTCTAGACATTGTTGGGAGTTCATACAGACGTGTACTTTTTTACAGTTCACGACACTACTATTCAGCAACTGTATCTACATGAAACATACAGGCATCCCTGTGGTTTGAATCCTCAGTAAACAGTCCCCAGGAGCCGTTCATAGTTATTAATGGAACATAATGAATAGAGGCTAAAAGAGGACATTTGGTCAGAATGCTTTGGGATTGATTCGGTAAAGACCACAGATCATTTAGGAAGCCCTCTGCTGGACACACTAACACTTCAGCTTTAGGTTTCACTCTACCTTAGTGAATAACTAGTCAAGAGCTGCACTGTATATTTCATCAAGATGTCTATAGCTATCTAGGCTATCCAACCCCTTTCAGTAATTCTTCAAATCTTCAGAAAAAAATGAATCTGGTCTGAATCAGGAGAGAAATGTGAGATCAATCACCGTTTACAAGCCAAAAGAGCTCTAAACAAATATGATGGTGGATTTTGCTGTGAGAAGACAACAGGAGATGGAGTTGTTCTACTGGAGGAAGCGTTTTATGGATCACTTCCCCCACCTACAATTCCTGCCAGTACTGAGACTCGAACCCGCGACTCTCTAACCCATGGGTAGGCAAGTTCGCTCCTAGAGAGGCACGCCAGGTAGCCAAAACGGTTTGGCCCGATAATGGCCCAGATCCGGCAGGCCGGATGAAATAACTTGGCCCGGCTGCGGTTGCCATAGTCGGCATGGACATGGGATGAATGACGTCCCAGAATCGGCCACAATCCCGCCAACAAGAATTGAAACACTTAGCCGGTACTAGCCCGAGTCTGGGTACTAAAACTGAGTCAACACCACCGTCATTGGGCCACAATCACACCGACGAGTGGCCCAATGCCGGTGGTGTCGGCTCAGTTTCAGTACCCAGACTCGGGCCAGTACTGGCTAAGAGTACCATTTTGATTGGTGTGATTTATATATATACACTGAACAAAATTATTAACGCAACACTTTTGTTTTTGCCCCCATTTTTCATGAGCTGAACTCAAAGATCTAAGACTTTTCTATGTACACAAAAGGTCTATTTCTCTCAAATATTGTTCACAAATCTGTCTAAATCTGTGTTAGTGAGCACTTCTCCTTTGCAGAGATAATCCATCCACCTCACAGGTGTGGCATATCAAGATGCTGATTAGACAGCATGATTATTGCACAGGTGTGCCTTAGGCTGGCCACAATAAAAGGCCACTCTAAAATGTGCAGTTTTACTGTATTGGGGGGTCCGAAAACCAGTCAGTATCTGGTGTGACCACCATTTGCCTCACGCAGTGCAACACATCTCCTTCGCATAGAGTTGATCAGGTTGTTGATTGTGGCCTGTGGAATGTTGGTCCACTCCTCTTCAATGGCTGTGCGAAGTTGCTGGATATTGGCAGGAACTGGAACACGCTGTCGTATACGCCGATCCAGAGCATCCCAAACATGCTCAATGGGTGACATGTCCGGTGAGTATGCTGGCCATGCAAGAACTGGGATGTTTTCAGCTTCCAGGAATTGTGTACAGATCCTTGCAACATGGGGCCGTGCATTATCATGCTGCAACATGAGGTGATGGTCGTGGATGAATGGCACAACAATGGGCCTCAGGATCTCGTCACGGTATCTCTGTGCATTCAAAATGCCATCAATAAAATGCACCTGTGTTCGTTGTCCATAACATATGCCTGCCCATACCATAACCCCACCGCCACCATGAGCCACTCGATCCACAACGTTGACATCAGCAAACCGCTCACCCACACAACGCCATACACGCTGTCTGCCATCTGCCCTGTACAGTGAGAACCGGGATTCATCCGTGAAGAAAACACCTCTCCAAGTGCCAGACGCCATCGAATGTGAGCATTTGCCCACTCAAGTCGGTTACGACGACGAACTGCAGTCAGGTCAAGACCCCGATGAGGACGACGAGCATGCAGATGAGCTTCCCTGAGACAGTTTCTGACAGTTTGTGCAGAAATTCTTTGGTTATGCAAACCGATTGTTGCAGCAGCTGTCCGGGTGGCTGGTCTCAGACGATCTTGGAGGTGAAGATGCTGGATGTGGAGGTCCTGGGCTAGTGTGGTTACACGGGGTCTGCGGTTGTGAGGCCGGTTGGATGTACTGCCAAATTCTCTGAAACGCCTTTGGAGACAGCTTATGGTAGAGAAATGAACATTCAATTCACGGGCAACAGCTCTGGTGGACATTCCTGCAGTCAGCATGCCAACTGCACGCTCCCTCAAAACTTGCGACATCTGTGGCATTGTGCTGTGTGATAAAACTGCACATTTTAGAGTGGCCTTTTATTGTGGCCAGCCTAAGGCACACCTGTGCAATAATCATGCTGTCTAATCAGCATCTTGATATGCCACACCTGTGAGGTGGATGGATTATCTCGGCAAAGGAGAAGTGCTCACTAACACAGATTTAAACAGATTTGTGAACAATAT